>NC_069501.1:1048854453-1048881953 GCF_027579735.1 Bombina bombina | reverse complement strand
CTCTCATTAGAAGAGCAAAATATACTTAAAATATATGGTTGATAAAGGGGGTACATAGAAACCCCCAGAACTGCTCATGTCTGTATGCACCATGAATGTTCTTAGCTATAACAAGCAGCATCTCCAAATGCTACAAGACAGGTCCTGAGCTGTGAACAAGAAGCTGATAAATAAGGGACCACTGGCTTTTTTTTAAATATAGAAACTATGTTTTTTATAGAAATATAATTTGCAATATGTTGAAACAATTCTGTATGTATATATATATATATATATATATATATACACATACACACACACATACACATACATACATACATATACAACACACAGAGAAAGTCCAGCACTCACAAGCCCTCGGCTAAGATTAAAAGCAAAAATGGAAGGGTTTGTTACCACAGTTGGCCAAATGGGACAAGCCCAGGTACCACGTCAAAGTCCCTTCCAAAAACCTGGGACCCTAAAACAGCCACACAATGCAAGCTCTCAATCCAACAAACTGGGAACAAGTGAAGGGTGCATAGGCTTATGTAATCACCCATAGACATATACAAAACACAGAAGGGGACTGCACTCTCAGACCAGACCGGGTCCAATGTACTATAATGAGAGCATTAATATTAATAAAATAATTTTGTAAGGTGTGCAGAAATATTTGTATTTAAAGGAAGACTAACCATCTTCATGGTTTCAAGCACCCCACCCAGTTGCTCTCATTATAGTACATTGGAAGTGTGTATAAAGCCAGACAGGCTCATTCTTACTTAGATGCATAGTTAAAGCAGGAATGTTACAGCCCAGAAAGGCATCACATTGCAGTGTTAGGACCAGTCAACATTGGGACACCTTGTAAGTTGGTGACTGGCTTAAGCAAAATATGGCCATATTGTGTGACTAAGATCCCAATTTTAAAATATGAGCTTAGGTGAATTTTTGCAATATTTAAAATGTTTTGATAATATATAAGTGGATGTGTGGTAATATTCTATTTTGTGTGTGTATGTGTATATATATATATATATATATATATATATATATATATATATATATATATATATATATACACACACACACATACATACTGTATATATAGATATATCTGTAAGCTTTTGTTTACACTTTTATGTTCATTCTAGATGCTGCATTCCATTCTTCTGATGTGTCTGAACTAGATACCTGTATGGTCTTAATGCTTATGAAATCAGATTTCTATAGTCATAAATATGTTAATCTGGTTAATGGTATAATACTCTGTTATTCTAGTATTTATTAATAGAATATCCAAGGTACATTCATTTTATACATGTATTACTATATAACAGAGAAAATAAATATAAATATATATATTTATTAAGTAAAGTTCTCTGCAGTGAACAGAGGCAACATTGAGTTAATAAAAATACAGTTTGCAGTTGCATAATAAATGTAGCTCCTTACTAAAGCCTGCACTTTTACCCTTTAATGCAATAAAAGACATAAGAGATGTTGTCTGGTTTACAATGAATGTTTATCTAAAACAAGATAAATAATCCCTTTATAACAAGGATAATATTACTTACATGGCTCTGGTCACTGACTGGTGATCTGTGTGTTCCCTAGACATCTCAGCTGCCTTATATACACTTTCTTACCTCTCTACAAACCATGAAAACCCCACCTTGCTCAATAATGTGACTTAACTTCCGCCAATCTGTCAGTTCTCGTTTTAACTTGTACAGTACTCTGATTGCTGCGTAGTTAGGGATTCTGTTATTAACCTCTACACTGCCAAAATACTTTTTCTGAAATAATAACCCTCCCCCTGACTAGTAAACCAGAGTGATAGAAAGACAGATATATAGATAAGAAAGATAGAATGATAAACAGACAGATATATATATAAAAGATAGATAGATATACGGATCGATAGATAGATAGATAGATAGATAGATAGATATACGGATAGATAGATAGATAGATAGACAGACAGATAGATGTATATATATTGATAAAGCAATAATCTCAGGAATTTATAGTACAACTCTAACAACATACATGTTAATCTGATTAATGTATCTCTGTATGATATAAAATATGACACAGAAGCAGGACTCTAAGAGTCTGTAAAATTTTATTAAGGGCTTCAAATAGCACAGAATTAAAGGAACATATAATAACTAATGCACTGAACGGAGCGCCGAATATCAAGTAACATGTGTATGCAAATATATGAGGTAGGAATGTAGTTTTCCAAGTATATAAATGTGGCCCCAAAGCCTATTTATTCAAAAGGGAATAAAGCAATAGAAAACACCTTGTAATTACACAATATTTCTACAGCCTTGCAATAAACTAACATACTAGGTAAGTCTGAAAAGGATTGCAATGCATTGTTACCATATTTGCTGCAATCGTTTTTTTAATAACAGACAAACTCCACCTATGATTGGAGGAGCCAATTAGGACTAGCCACAGTTATTATGTTAGCAAACTCTATATTGTATCTTAGTTCTTATATGTGCTGTAGCCAATTAAGGATGGCTATGTAGCAGGGGTATGCTTGTGAATTCTGCCATGTGCACTAACAATACTCAGAATTGGAAAAAATCTTGAATTTTAGACTAATTACAGGAAAAGTGGACACTATATATAAAGTATATAACAAAGTTTTTTTTATATTACACATACACATTTTTTATCACATTTTATGCACCTCTCTACTCCGGAGCTTGCCTCTGGCAGGCAGAATTCTGTTTGCGGAATTCAGCATTGCACAAGAGTGCTATTTTGCGCTCTTGTGCAACGCCGCCCCCTGCCCGAGCACAGCCAATCATGCGCGGGCAGGAGCTTTCAATCTCCCCGGTCGGACGAGACCGGGGAGATTGAAATTCTCCACCTAAGAGGTGGAGAAGAGTTAGGGAAATACGGACTGCATTTTCTCTTGTGAGAACCTGCAGTCATAGGCAGGCAAAGCCTTTGATAAATCGAGCCCAAAGTGTTCACTCTCCCTTTAATTAGTTTGGAGAAGTGACGATTTCATTGTAATTCAGATAAACTGCTTTTAGTGAGGCAGCCTATGTGTCAGATTCATTCAGCAATGTTTCTGTGAAGTATTTTTCTCTGTTACACATTTACTATGAAGATTTACTTACCTTTCCTGTTCCAGTCTATAGAAAATAAACACTTATCCAAAGCTCTGCAAATAACTAAGGAAGCACTACAAAGTAATTATTGCTAAACAAACAGGTGTTTTCAATAAAACTGCAGCCCATCTTATTTTTTCAAAGCCCCTAAAAGGAAAGTTAAACCCTAAACATTCTAATCATGTGTATAAAAATATTTTAGAATTTAGCAGGAAAAACTTTAGTTAAAGGGACCCTATTGGGTCTATTGGCTAAAGATTAACATATCAGTCAAGCTGAAATGTTTTTAAAAACAAATTAGCATATGTTTTGCTGCAATTGATTTTCAATTGCCAAACTCTACCCACCACTTATCTCAATTGTAGGAGCCAACCCCAGCCTTAGTCTGCAGATAACATGGCTAGCTATGTTCATAATGTTAGTATAAAATGCATTGTTTTGCAGTTGTTCTCAGTTGAAGCCAATTATGGAAAGATATGTAGAAGGTTAGCCTTACAATGTCAGCACGGTGCATTTCAAGTTCTGTGAATTACGGGAAAAAAAAAACTTTTAGAGATAAAATTACATAAAATGTGTGTTGCAAATGGGTTTCATTACGCATAGGAGAGAGATTTGGTGTCTTGTGGCAATAAAATCAAACGTGTGATTCAGAAAGAGCATGACATTTTAAGACACTTAATTTCACTTCTAATATCAAATTTGCTTTGTTCCCTTGTTATCCTTTGTTGTAAAGCCTTTTTATATATACTCAGCAGCAACCGTGCACTTCTGGAAACTGCTGGTGATTGGTGGCTACACACATTTGTCTGCTGTCATTGGCCACCAGATGAGTTCTGTTAGCTCCCATTAGTGCATTGCTGCTTTTGAGCTGACTTTACCTATGTGTTAATTCCTTTGCAGGGGTAAAATCCTTTTATTAATGAATTATTGCTTACGTACGGTATAACATATAAGAGCATTTTCTTTTTGCACTATTATGTCCCTTTAAATGGGTGCTTAGATATAAGGAGTAAAATTCAGCGTGGAGGGGGGGGGGGCATTTGCTCACTCTTGCATGTGTTGAGCACTTTATGCAGAGGTGTTTGTAGCTAGGTTATACAAGCAATGCTGCCAAATAGTGCTCAAGACCCATATACACTCCTGAGCCTACCTCAGTATTCTCTAATGTAAAGGAGCTAAGTTTTAACACAAGACACCAAGAGAAAGTTATAATTGGTGAACTGAAACTGGATTTTTAAATTGTACCCTGTATCTAAACCATGGACATTTGTGACCTCCATGCCCCTTTAAGACCCTTAAAGGGACACTAAGCAATAAATACATTTCATGCACCTCCTCCTAATCATGGTTGCTGCCATTATCTAACCTAGGTTACACTGTAGGCATCTGAGTGAAAGTTGCTGCTCTTGTGCAACAGGTCACCACTGGAATGCAGTGAAAGCTAGATTTCAACATGGCTGCACCCAAGACTAGAGGGAAGTGGGGAATAACATAAATACTATGCTTATAAAATGTATTTAACATTTAATTTCCCTTTAAACTTGTATGATGCACTGCTTGTTTATAGGCTACATTTAATAAGGGGCCAATGAGAAGGGTTGCCATCTCAGCCATGTTTTCCTGGACACTTATGAGTTACACATGCTGCAGGGTATGCAGGGAGGAACATGAATAGTGCTGTCCAGGGTTGCAATTCATGCTCCCCTCTGCACACCCTGCAGCATGTGTTTTTCAGGAAAACATGGCTGAGGTGGCAACCCTACCAATGAGCTTTGTTTAAATTATTTAAAATGGTTTATATTACCTCAAAAATCGATTATTAAGTAATTGATTTAAGAAGTTTTCAGTTGAACTAGAGTTTCCACCTCAGCCATGCTTTCCTCGACAATTATGAGTTACACATTCTGCAGGGTAGGCAGGGAGGAACATGAATAGTGCTGTCCAGGATCACTATTTGTGTGCTGTCCACTGGGATGCAATTCATATTCCTCCCTGCAAGGAAAACATGGCCGAGGTGGCAACCCTAGTTGCAACTCAGATTCCTTAAAGCAGACATTCTCAAACTTAGCCCTCCAGAGGTTTTGGAACTTAATTTCCCATGATGCTCAGCCAGCATATCAGCTGGCTGTGCATCTTGGGAAATGTAGTTCCAAAACCTCTGGAGGGCCAAGTTTGAGGATGTCTGCCTTAAAGGACTATGAAAATCAGTATAAATGTGGCTAAAACAATGGTTATCACATAAACTTTGGGTCTAAAGGAATAAAAATCACCTAACTTATTTTAAGAAGGAAGTTTCTTTTGGTATAAAATCCTCATCTGTTTTTTCTGTGTTTTCTATTGCAAGGACAGCCCCCTTTTTTGCTAATGCCTCATTATTAAAAATGCACCCAATCATGATGCATTTTGCTCTCCTGCAATTTACATATTGTAATCGGCATTGCGAGGTCCAAACGCATGCGCAAATAATGCCAATCTTCTAAGCATGCGCATCATGTTTTTTGCCTGCTAATTATATGCATCCACATATTGTTCTGACCCAGACTTCATGAAGCTAGTGTCGCTGATGAAAATTTGAAAAATGGATGAAATAAAAAATGACACTGACGTCACCAATAACGTGTGTGACTTCACATTGAGCATGCCCAAGAGATGTGCGCACATGATCATGCCTATCCGGAAAAAGACTCAGCATAGAACTGTATAATTAGTTGAAATGTGGGCTTGGAAACTATTAATGATATCAGTGTAATAAATGATAAATCACAATTCAATACAAAACATTAAAACATGATTTTCTTGGCGAAACACGTGTCAGAACATCAGTCCTGGGCCAAGCGAAGGAACATTTGGGTATTAAGACATATTGTTTTTGTCCTCAAAATATTTTTGGGGATTGTGATACAATATATCTACCATTTGTTACCTGATGTGCCGTAAGGGAGTTGGTGTTATTTTAACAAAATAAATATATTTGAAGATACACCGGAGGTGTGGTTGGTTCTGTGCCTAACATAACATTGCACCAATACGATAGAGGTCGGTAAAAGCTCAGAGCCATGTGAGTAATGAAAAACTGAATGTTGCAGTTGGTTCTAATAGGATTACACTATTGTTTCCCTCTGTTTCTTTTTTCTGAGGTGTTTGGTTGGAAACATAAGAAGAACCAGAGGAGAAATCTGGGGCAGTGTATCCATTTACACATAAATATTTTCACTAAATTCACAAAGTTCACATTTTATTTTATTTTTGTCACATGTTTTAATAAATTGGAAACAATATTTAAACGAAGTAATGCAAGAAAACGGCTAATATTTATTACATAAAGTTATTTACTTAAAGTGAAGGTAAAGTTTAGCTTTTTTGTAAGCTGTATTATGTTACCCATGTACTTTATAGTAAGATCGCTAACTTTTCATAACATATAAGTATATATATCAAAGTATAAGAAACAGTTTTTATCTACGTTCTTGGCCGGTCTTAGCTCCTCCTTCCATGTATTTCCTGGTTTCTCACTGTATTACGTACAGAGCGGTCCCACCCGCTCTATACGTACTGGAAAAGCACGTTCACGATTGAGGGGCAACTTTCGCATGCGCACGCCTCGCCATACATTCGAATTGCGCCTGCGTGACTCTAATCATTTGTGACCTAAAGCGCAGGCGTCAAATTGCTTGGAAGTAGACTGCGTTCTGAAGATTTCAACTTATAAGGATGAACTGTGCATGCGCTAATCAGGAACGAGCACGGCTTGGAAGGGAGAGGAACTTAGAATAGCCAACGCATGCGCAGAACTTCTCTAAATGTTGTGAGGTCAAATGACGGCTGCCTAACGGCCAGACCTATTATTGGCTAATGGAACAACGTGACCGGACTGCAAAAAAAAAAAAAAAAAACGGCTGTTTAGATAACGACTAAAATTGGATAGAAAAACGGCGATAACTAGGTAAATATTTCAAAATAACAAAACTGATGACTTAAAGTACCCTTAATTTTCATGTAATATTATCGAACCTGGCAAAGTTTACCTTCACTTTAATTATTCTGCTTCTAAACTTTACAATCGTTTGTAGAACATTTTTGCCTTTCATGTCCCTTTAATTAAACTGTCCAAGCCCAGTTAATAAAACAGGTACTCAAGTGCTAAACAGAGGGTCTCAACAACTGAGGGTGAACTGATTTACCTTATTAAAGAAAAGGGTCTCACTTGATTGTCATAAAACAATGAACACAACACAATGCAGACACAAGGGGCGAGATCACAGTTTAGCTGTAGTAAGAACAAATATCTGCACAGTCTGTAATATTCATGTTATAATATCCACCTGTAGTTCAACCCCTTTCTGCGGGTACTTATTTGTTACTTTAGAAAAAAAAAGTGCAGATGTAAACAAATAAGTAAAAAATTGAAATCACGTGATCGTATATGCAATTGCGTGATTTCAATGATGGGATAGGGTCTGAGGGGAGTGCCTTTGACGCTAGGTACACCCTTCAGTCCGCGATCCCAGTTAGGAAGCTATAGCTGCTTCAGTAAAGCAGAACGGCTAGGACGTTCCATGCCGCCCTAACGGCTCTAAAGCCCAGCGCGGTTAAGATGGCATGGAATGTCCTAAAGGCGTTAAGGGGTTAATATATATATATATATATATATATATATATATATATATGTGTGTGTGTGTGTGTGTGTGTGTGTGTGTGTGTGTGTGTGTGATAGAGAACAGCAATTATTACATTATCTTTAAAAATAATTTCTAGTTTTGAAATGAAACAAATAGAACTCTAAGGTATGGTTGGCTGACAACATGAATTGGAAAGAAAATGTAATTTGAATCAAAACGCCAATATCCATCAAAATAAATATAATAAATTAATCATTGCATCTACAGTACATTTTAAAAGAAAACAAATTGACATTAAAAAAAATAATATTAAGTTTACAAATAGAATGTGATCTAGTCCTCTGTATTTTATGCTACAATCTGCTGGTGTTTTAAAGGAATTCCTCTCTCCCTAAAAACAAAACCACACACATGAAAAAGGTGAATAAGTAATTCAAATAAAGAATTTTAAAACATAAAACTTAATAGGTAAATGCAGCGATCACCTGATAAATAATCAAGACCAATTTTTAATAGATGGGAAACACAAAAAAACGTATAAACTCCACAGGACTACAGCGAGGAAGGGAAGAGAAATATGGAAATGCACTCTGTTTCACTGTGACATTTGAAATCATTTAATTCTTTACATTGAAGAAGCATCCAATGTACAGTTTTCCCTGTTTCTAAGAGAGTTTTTAAAAAGACTTATTCATCACTTTTTTTATTCACAGGTGATGAATAATGCCTAAAGTGTGTATGCAAATAATATGGCTTTAGGTGACCGCAAGACAGCGCCCTCTACTGGTTACAAGATAAATAAGCACTAGAAATACAGACAAATGTACTACAGAGAGCATTGAGAAATAAGATTTATACGCTGTCAGCATTTAACATTGCACAAGCAGTTCTGGTGAACTGCTTGTGCAATGCCGCCCCCTGCAGATTCGGAGGGGGTGTCAATCAACCCGATCATATAGGATCGGGCGGATTGATGTCCGCAGCCTCAGAAGCAGTGGACGAGTTAAGGAGCAGCAGTCTTAAGACCGCTGCTTCTTAACTGTTTTTTCCAGTGAGCCTGAAGGTTTGTGCAGGAACATGGGCATCAGGGGCCATTCAGCCCTTGATAAATCGGCCCCATAGTATGTATATATATATATATATATATATATACATACATACACACTATATAGAAATATTTGTTACAGTAAATTGCTACTTTCACTTCTGTTCTGGTTTGTTCTGCACAAAGATATATAGAGATATATAGATATAGAAAGATAGATATACAGATAATAGATTAAATTGATAGATAGATAGATAGATAGATAGATAGATAGATAGATGATTGATAGATGATTGATAGCCCCTAGTACTCTCATATAATGGTTCTAAGTTTTAACAAAGGGCTCCAGGATAAATGAATACATTTGATAATAGAAGTATGTTAGAAAGTTGTTTTTTAAATGACCTACTCTATCTGAATCATTAAACTTTAATATTGTCTTCCAATATATATTGCAATAAAAATAATATACTATTTTGTTTGAGCAGTTTAAAGGGACAGTAAAATCAAAATTAAACTTTCATGGTTCAGACAGATCATGCAATTCTTAAGTTTCCCAATTCACTACTATTATCAATTTTGCTTTGTTCTTTCTATATCCTTTGAGCAAAGCTAGGTAGGCTGAGAAGAGCTTAGGAGTGAGCACGTGTCTTTAGCATTCTATCACAGCAGTGTTTGCAACTATGTATAACTGCTAAAAACATTGTTGCAAACGCTGCTGCCAGATGGCTAAAGAAATGTGCACCCTCCTGAGCCTGACACTAAAAAGTGAAGTGCACTGTAAACTGCATAATTTGCTGTGTATTAGGCGCAATATTAAAGAATAAACATACACTAGGGTCTGCCTCTGTACTTCGCCCTTCATTGCAAACTTTTACCTAACAGAGAGCTCTCATTATTTCTAAGGGAGAGATCTCACCACTCACAGTGACAACCCCCTTTTTTATAGAATTCCATGAGGGCTACCCCTGCGAGTACAGGAGTGGAAAAACACATTTAGACAGATTAATTTTTTAGAATCAGCCCCCAAGAATTGCTCTTTAACAAAGGACACCAAAAGAACTAATGGATAATAGAAGTAAACTGGAAAGCAGTTTAAAATGACGTAAAGATAGTTTATTCTTTTTTGATACCGTATTTTATTTTTAGAGAAATAAGAATTTATGTAAAAATAAAATACTGTTATATGTTTAATCCCTGTACAAGGGCACAGTGCATTGCTGTTTCAGATAAGAATATGGCCTGCGAGCCAATCAGCAGCAATTTACGTGAGACAAATCTATCCAAATAAAGCAAAGCCTTGACTGCCTCTTTTAAAACCAATACAAAGTCATTCACCCAGCAATGTTGAAGTGTACACTGGGTGCATGACTTTGACTATGTGTTTTACCCTTTAGCATGAGTTTGACACTAAGGGGTCTTTTCTAAGCCATTAGGAGATGTACAAACTTATCTTTTTGCTAGGTTTTCAAATTCAAGACCATTCTAGTGCATTTAAGAACCATTTAAAAAATGAGTTAGTGTGGTTTGTCATTCAGTGTTCACATGATATAAATGACAAAGCCATTGTTTGTACACAATGGCTTGTGTTAACCTGTCCTCTTCTCTCACTGTCAGCACATATGTCAATCAAATAGTTGAAATTAATTTTAATGAAGTGTGATTCTTTTTTATCAATTCATTTAAATGAAGTGTCATTTTTTATAATTTTATTTTGATAAAGATTTTTCCCCTAAAATTGTATTTTCTGCACTTAGCGATAAAAGGGTAAATAACCTGGGGTGTCTACATTTTACAAATATAGGGAGAGATTAAATATGCGGAGCAGGCTCCAGCTCAACTGCTGAAACCCGTGTCGCCCGTAATTTCACCTTGCACATCGGGGGATGACATAAAACACGTCGGCAGTTCATGTACTGCCGTAGGTCGGATAAACTGGCGATGTCCAGAAATGTGAGTAAAAACACATTTCTGGAGTCGCCAGTGACTTACGGTAGTTTAGAAACTGCCGGCGCATGAAAAAAAAAAAAAAAAAATTAAATCACCCGTTAAAGTCTAACCCGCCTCCCAAAAATAAACCTGACACGTCAAAACCCCTATATCCGCTATCACCCCACATCGCAACTAATAATATAAGTATTAACCCTTAATCCGCCATTCACCCACATCACACTCTACCTAATAAATGTATTAACCCCTAATCCGCCACCCCCCCACATCGCAATCTACCTAATAAATGTATTAACCCTTAATCCGCCATCCCCCCACATTGCAAACTGTCTAATAAAGTGATTAACCCCTAAACCGCAAACCCCCACAACGCAATAAACATAATTAACCTATTAACCCCTAAACTGCCAAACCCCCACAACGCAAATAACTAATTTAATCACTAAGCCCCCTAACCTAACACCCCCTAAATTAACCTCAATTACATAAAAAAATAAAATACTAAGTTAAAATAAAAATAAAAAATCCTAAAAGTACTTAAAAAAATAAAAACTAAGATTAAATTAAAATAAATATTTTCTTTTCAGGCTTGCAAAGGCATGTCCCTCTCCAGCAGCAGAACTGTGGGAGTTGTCCTTTTTTAGCCAGTGGGCTTTCGTAGGAAGTACACATCTGATACTGTTGTGTTAGTATCATTTTGAAAAGCTTTACGTAATATTTTTTTCAGAAACAGTAATATTTTTGACAAGTTTAAAAGCTGATGTTTCATATGCACGATATACATTTTTAGAATACAGTGTCCCTTTGATGCAAAATTATTACATAATGTCTCATGTATAGTCTAAAAGCTAGACAGCAGCAGTATGCAGTCTAAAATGGGAATAATAATGCACCAGTTAATTTTAAAAGATAAAAGAAGTTGAAGAAATTAGTATTGAGCATTGAAATTAGTTGCACATCAATTTTAAACATTGTTGCCTTTTTTTCACTTTCTTTCTTAATTAATGGAAAGATTGTGAAAGTTGGGAATAAGTGATCATCAGGGCTGAAGGTATAAGACGGCCTTGTATCACCTTTTGTTAAATTAAAACTTGTATGCTTTAAAAAAAAAAAAAAATTAAAATAAATATATCTAATATTACAAAAAATAAAAAAGTCTAAAATTACAGAAAAAAATAAACCAAATTATCAAAAATAAAAAAATTAAACCTAATCTAATACCCATATGATTTGAACAGCCATAGGATTTCAGTAGCTCTCACCCTATTGGCTGATTTGAAAATTTCAGCCAATAGGAATGCAAGGTACCCCAAATATAAAAGGGGTACCTTGTATTCAATTCTCAGTGTGCGGCGACGATCGTACAAAGAGGCTCCTTCACGCTGGATGGCTCTGCAGACAGTGTTTTTGCACCGCAGTCACCTCCGCTCCACGCCGCTTTCGCCCTGGATGAAGATAGAAGAGGTCCCCACGCAGGAAGAAGATGTCGCCGCCTGGAACAAGACCTTCACCGCCTGAAAGAAAATGGGGATGGTGGTTTAAGTGTCAATAGGTTAATCAGGTTTATTGCAAAGTGGGGGGATGGCAGTTTAGGGGTTAATAGGTTAATTAGGTATTTTTGCATTGTGGGGGTTGACGATTTAGGGGTTGATTGCGTTATGGGGGATGGCGGATTAGGGGTTAATACATTTATTAAGTAGTTTGCGTTGTGAGGGATGGCGGTTTAGGGGTTAATCACTTTATTTATTAGATATATTGCGTTGTGGGGGTTGGCAGTTTAGGGGGTTAATAGGTTAATTAGATATTTTGTGATGTGGAGGTTGGCGGATTAGGGGTTAATAGATTTTATTTAGTTATTGTGGTGGGGGATGACGGTTGACAGGTAGATATTGCGCATGCGTTAGGGAGTTACGGTACTTATATATTCAGCGCAAGGCTTGCTGCGACTTCCTATGTAGGGCAAGGTGAAAATGGAGTAAAATTTCTCAATTTTTGACGCGTAAGTGCTTGTGCTGAATATATGATACCGAGTTCTATGTTAGTTTATAGGAGTAAAATTAGCGGGCGACGGGTAAAAATACCATATTTGTGATAGCAATACCAGACTAAAAACTGGCAACACCGGCTTTTGCGGGCGACGCCGCATATGTAATCTCGCCCATATACTTTTTGTGTAGCACATTTTAGCATTAACCATTTCTATACCAGGCATTTCAGAGAAACACTTCCCCAAAGTGCAGGAGAATTTTTCTAGCGTTACCCTCCCATTGATCCCTCCCAAACATCTCTTTTCTCTCCACCCCTACTGGTCACCCACATTTTATTAACTGGCAGACAGCCTGCAAAGTATGCAGTTTAGGGCTTTTATTTATTGATTAATTTTAAATATTTATTTTTATTATTTCTGTAGTGTAGTATTTTTTTTTTATGTTAAGGAGCTGTTTAACTTAGGGCAATGATCTACAAAAGGCCCTTTTTAACGGATATTGGTTGTTTAGTTTAGTTTAGATTAGGGGGCTTTTTTATTTTCATAAGGGTATTAGATTAGGTTTAATTTTTTTATTTTTGATAATTTGGTTTATATTTTTCTGTAATTTTAGAATTTTATTTTTTGAAATTTTTAGATGTATTTATTTTAATTTAATCTTAGTTTTTTAAGTAATGTTAGTTTTTTTTATTTTAATTTTAACTTCATATTTTTTATTTGCTCTAATTGGGGTTAATTTAGGGGGTGTAAGGTTATGGGGCTTAGTGATTAAATTTGTTATTTGCGTTGTGGGGGGATGGCGATTTAGGGGTTAATTAGGTATATTTGCATTGTGAGGGGTTGACGGTTTAGGGGTTAATAGTGTAATTAGGTTTATTGCGTTGTGGGGGGATGGCGGATTAGGAGTTAATACATTTATTAAGTAGTTTGCATTGTGAGGGATGGCAGTTTAGGGGTTAATCACTTTATTAGGTATATTGCGTTGTGGGGGTTTGGCAGTTTAGGGGTTAATAGATTAATTAGATATTTTGCGATGTGGGGGTTGGCAGATTAGGACTTAATAGATTTTATTTAGTTATTGCGGTAGGGGGATGACGGTTGTCAGGTTGATATTGCGCATGCGTTAGGTGTTAGAACTTCCAGGGAGTTACAGTACTTATATATTCAGCACAAGGCTGATGCGCCTTCCTATGTATGGCGAGCTGAAAATGGAGTAAAATTTCAAAATGTTTGCCGCGTAAGTGCTTACGCTGAATATATGATACCGACACGGTTCTATGTTAGTTTATGGGAGTAAAATTAGCGGGCGACAGGTGAAATATACGCGCAACATTTTGCAGGCGACGCATATGTAATCTCGCCCATATACGTTTATGCCACATTTTAGCATTAACCCCTTCTATACCAGGCATTTCAGGGAAAACTTCCCCAAAGTGCAGGATAATCTTTTAGCATTACCCTCCCACTGATCCCTCCCAAACACCTCTTTTCTCTCCTCCGATCCCCCCCCCCCCCCCCATTGGTCGTCTTATGTACTGGCAGACAACCTGCAAAGTATGCAGTTTAGGGCTTTTATTTGTTGATTTATTTTAAATATTTATTTTTAATATTTCTGTAGTGTATATCCCTCCTCCTGACCCTCCCACCTCCCTGGTCCACCCAAACAGCCCTCTAACCTTCCCCCTCCCACTGCTCCCCATCATATTTGTTAGTGGCAGCCAGACTTCAAGTAACAAATTATTCTTTTTGTTTTTGTTTATTTAGTATTTTTTTCTGTAGTGTAAGGTACCCCCAAAGACTCCACACTTACCCCCTTCAAGCAATCAATAGTTTTCTGTAGTGTAGGAATTTCCCCTGCAACCCATATTTTCTGTAGCATAGGGCCCCATCCCTCCAATTCCCTTCCAAACACATTTTTGCAGTAGTGTATGAACCCACTTCTCCCTCCCCCCCTACCGTGAATGGCTGCCCACCAACCACCTTCCTTTCCTCCCACACCTCCTACAGGCAACAGTGGAAGATCACTACTGTCTGTGTCATTGTCTGTAACAATCAGGCGATCTAGCTTCACAATCAGTGCTCCCTTACCATATGAAGGCACATGCCTTCTGCCCCCTGATTGCGGCTGCTGCTGTACAGAAGAAAAATGTAATTTAAAGATTCCGACAGTGCATGGAATTTGGCTAAGTTGCTTTGTTTTCTTGCTATCCTTTGTTGAAAAGCATACCTAGGTATGCTCAGGGGCAGCAATGTACTACTGAGAGCTAAGCAGCTAGGCAGTCGTCAAGCTCTTTAACAGTTTACCTTAATTTTCTCTCTCCTTTAATTTGTTCCCAGTGATCTATTTTACCTGCTGGAGTGTATTCAATTATTTACATAGCTCATTTACACTTATTTCGGCATTTAAAATAGCTGATATTGCTTGTGGTACCTCTCCGTGTACTGAAAACTTCTATACTTAAAGGGACATGAAACCCATAATGTTTCTTTCTTGATTCAAATAGAGCATACACTTATAAAAAAAACTTTGCAAATTACTTCTATTATTTAATTTGCTTCATTTTCTTGGTATCTTTGTGGAAAAGCATATCTAGATAGGCTCAGGAGGTGGGAGCTAGCTGCTGATGGGTGGCTGCACATATATGACTCTTATTATTGGCTTATGTGTTCAGCTAACTCCCAGTAGTGCATAACTGCTTATCAATAAAGGATACAAAGAGAATTAAGCAAAATTGTTATTAGTAAATTGAAAAGTTGTTTAGAATTGTATGCTCTATCTGAAACATGAAAGAAAATTGTGGGTTTCATGCCCCTTTAAAGGGACATAAAACCCTCAAAATTTTCTTTCATGATTCAGATAGAATGTACAAATTTGAGCAACGTTCCAATTTACTTCTATTATCTAATTTACTTTGTTTTCTTGTTATCCTTTGTAAAATAGCAAGAATGTAAGTTCAGTTGTGTGCACGTGTCTGCAGCACTATATGGCATAAGTTTTGCAACAATGTCATACATTAGCACTAGATGGCAGCACTATTTCCTTTCATGCAGTGCTGTAGAAATGTGCACGCTACCTATCTAGATATCTCTTCAACAAAGAATAACATGAGAACAAAGCAAATTTTATAATATAAGTAAATTGTATTCTCTATCTGAGAAATGAGAGAAAAAAAAATTGGGTTTCATGTCCCTTTAAAGGACCATTATACACTCATTTTTTCTTTGCATAAATGTTTTGTAGATGATCTATTTATAAAGCCCATAAAGTTTTTTTTTAATTAATGTATAGTTTTGCTTATTTTAAAATAACATTGCTCTGATTTTCAGACTCCTAACCAAGCCCCAAAGTTTTATGTGAATACCGAGTTATACCTACTCCAGCTTGCTCCTGTTTGTGTAAAGGGTCTTTTCATATGCAAAAGAAGGGGGAGGGGGGAGTGTCTTATTTGCCACTTGCAGTGGGCTTTCCAACTACCTTTTCAACAGAGCTAAACTGACAGCTTCTAAGTACGTTTTTAAACAGTTTTATACTGAATTTTTATATCAGTATCTGTGCATCTTATTCTTTATAGTAGTGCCTATTACATGCAGTTATATGAAAATGTGTATACTGTCCCTTTAAGTATTGGCTATTCAGAATCTGTTTAAACACAGATAGTAGAAGAAATTACACTCCAGTGGGGGTTATTAGAGATGAGTAATAAAATGTTGATTTTCAATTGTTCTTTCTAAGTATTGTGCTTTGGTATACAGGCAGATATAATATAAAGGCACACATGTGTGTACAGAAAGTGAATAATTTGGATATCTGATTTATCTGAGTTTCAAAGAACACATGTTTAAATGGACATTAAACTGCTGGGCACAACTAACCTAGAATGGTTACCACGCACTATGTTATTGTATTTCATCCTGTTCCTGCAGCTCTTTTCAAATCTGTTCTCCCTATTTAATAGCTTAAAGGTGCCAGATACTGAAGCTCCGCCTCTTTGTACTGGGGGCTGCCATCTTGGAATCTGGTATTCACATAGCCTGTGACAGAAGCTCACTCACAGATCAGTAATATTGCCTATTTTGTTACAGCTGTATAATGTGCTTCGGGTTAGGGTGCATGATACTAAGCAGGAGCTTTACGTTTTTGTTGTGGCTGCATTGCCCTATATTATTGTTGAATTCTTTTTTTAACCCTTTTGATAAGTATGAAAATTATTATTATACTTTATTTATAAAGCGCCAACATATTCTGCAGCGCTGTCCATGGGTACAATTTATTTAAATAAAACAATGATATAAAGCTTGTAAGAGACAAGACAACATTTTGCAAACACATACAGGAGGAATTAAGGGCCCTATTCCCATGGGAACTTAAAATCTAGAAGGGTAGGCAGTTGAGAAACAGGAGGGGAAGACTGCAAGATTGAGAAATGGGGAGCCAATGAAGGGACTCGCAGAGAGGTGCAGCAGATACAGAGCGACGGGAAAGGTGGATTAGCCTGGCAGAGGCATTTAGGATGGATTGAAGGGGAGAAGAGGCGGGAAAGAGGAAGGCCAGTAAGTAGGTTACTGCAGTAGTCAGCGCTCAGAAACGGGTGTATCTTGGAAATATTGCGTAGGTGGTTGCAGCAGGATGAAGAAAGGGATTGCATATGGGGGACGAAGGATAGATTTGAGTCAAGTGTAACTCTGACGCAGCGGACTTGGGGTGATGGGGAGATGGTGTGATGCAGTCGACAGAGATAGAAAAGTCAGAAGTCGGCGTAGAGCTTGAGGGAGGGGGGTGGGTTAGAAGGAGCTCGGTCTTGGACATGTTAATCTTTAGCTGGTGAGAGGTCAACCAGGAAGAAATACCAGATAAGCAGTCGCCGACATGAAAAAGGACAGAGGGAGAGAGAGCGGGGGTGAAGAGGTAGATCTGGGTGTCAGCAGCAGAGAGGTGATATTTGAAGTCATAACTGTTTATAAGTTTACCCAGTGAAGAAGTATAAATGGAGAAGAGTAGAGCAGTGATTTTTAACCTTTTTTTTGCCGTGGCACACTTTTTTACATTAAAAAATCCTGTGGCACACCACCATCCATGTTATTGTATTTCATCCTGTTCCTGCAGCTCTTTTCAAATCTGTTCTCCCTATTTAATAGCTTAAAGGTGCCAGATACTGAAGCTCCGCCTCTTTGTACTGGGGGCTGCCATCTTGGAATCTGGTATTCACATAGCCTGTGACAGAAGCTCACTCACAGATCAGTAATATTGCCTATTTTGTTACAGCTGTATAATGTGCTTCGGGTTAGGGTGCATGATACTAAGCAGGAGCTTTACGTTTTTGTTGTGGCTGCATTGCCCTATATTATTGTTGAATTCTTTTTTTAACCCTTTTGATAAGTATGAAAATTATTATTATACTTTATTTATAAAGCGCCAACATATTCTGCAGCGCTGTCCATGGGTACAATTTATTTAAATAAAACAATGATATAAAGCTTGTAAGAGACAAGACAACATTTTGCAAACACATACAGGAGGAATTAAGGGCCCTATTCCCATGGGAACTTAAAATCTAGAAGGGTAGGCAGTTGAGAAACAGGAGGGGAAGACTGCAAGATTGAGAAATGGGGAGCCAATGAAGGGACTCGCAGAGAGGTGCAGCAGATACAGAGCGACGGGAAAGGTGGATTAGCCTGGCAGAGGCATTTAGGATGGATTGAAGGGGAGAAGAGGCGGGAAAGAGGAAGGCCAGTAAGTAGGTTACTGCAGTAGTCAGCGCTCAGAAACGGGTGTATCTTGGAAATATTGCGTAGGTGGTTACAGCAGGATGAAGAAAGGGATTGCATATGGGGGACGAAGGATAGATTTGAGTCAAGTGTAACTCTGACGCAGCGGACTTGGGGTGATGGGGAGATGGTGTGATGCAGTCGACAGAGATAGAAAAGTCAGAAGTCGGCGTAGAGCTTGAGGGAGGGGGGTGGGTTAGAAGGAGCTCGGTCTTGGACATGTTAATCTTTAGCTGGTGAGAGGTCAACCAGGAAGAAATACCAGATAAGCAGTCGCCGACATGAAAAAGGACAGAGGGAGAGAGAGCGGGGGTGAAGAGGTAGATCTGGGTGTCAGCAGCAGAGAGGTGATATTTGAAGTCATAACTGTTTATAAGTTTACCCAGTGAAGAAGTATAAATGGAGAAGAGTAGAGCAGTGATTTTTAACCTTTTTTTTGCCGTGGCACACTTTTTTACATTAAAAAATCCTGTGGCACACCACCATCCATGTTATTGTATTTCATCCTGTTCCTGCAGCTCTTTTCAAATCTGTTCTCCCTATTTAATAGCTTAAAGGTGCCAGATACTGAAGCTCCGCCTCTTTGTACTGGGGGCTGCCATCTTGGAATCTGGTATTCACATAGCCTGTGACAGAAGCTCACTCACAGATCAGTAATATTGCCTATTTTGTTACAGCTGTATAATGTGCTTCGGGTTAGGGTGCATGATACTAAGCAGGAGCTTTACGTTTTTGTTGTGGCTGCATTGCCCTATATTATTGTTGAATTCTTTTTTTAACCCTTTTGATAAGTATGAAAATTATTATTATACTTTATTTATAAAGCGCCAACATATTCTGCAGCGCTGTCCATGGGTACAATTTATTTAAATAAAACAATGATATAAAGCTTGTAAGAGACAAGACAACATTTTGCAAACACATACAGGAGGAATTAAGGGCCCTATTCCCATGGGAACTTAAAATCTAGAAGGGTAGGCAGTTGAGAAACAGGAGGGGAAGACTGCAAGATTGAGAAATGGGGAGCCAATGAAGGGACTCGCAGAGAGGTGCAGCAGATACAGAGCGACGGGAAAGGTGGATTAGCCTGGCAGAGGCATTTAGGATGGATTGAAGGGGAGAAGAGGCGGGAAAGAGGAAGGCCAGTAAGTAGGTTACTGCAGTAGTCAGCGCTCAGAAACGGGTGTATCTTGGAAATATTGCGTAGGTGGTTACAGCAGGATGAAGAAAGGGATTGCATATGGGGGACGAAGGATAGATTTGAGTCAAGTGTAACTCTGACGCAGCGGACTTGGGGTGATGGGGAGATGGTGTGATGCAGTCGACAGAGATAGAAAAGTCAGAAGTCGGCGTAGAGCTTGAGGGAGGGGGGTGGGTTAGAAGGAGCTCGGTCTTGGACATGTTAATCTTTAGCTGGTGAGAGGTCAACCAGGAAGAAATACCAGATAAGCAGTCGCCGACATGAAAAAGGACAGAGGGAGAGAGAGCGGGGGTGAAGAGGTAGATCTGGGTGTCAGCAGCAGAGAGGTGATATTTGAAGTCATAACTGTTTATAAGTTTACCCAGTGAAGAAGTATAAATGGAGAAGAGTAGAGCAGTGATTTTTAACCTTTTTTTTGCCGTGGCACACTTTTTTACATTAAAAAATCCTGTGGCACACCACCATCCATGTTATTGTATTTCATCCTGTTCCTGCAGCTCTTTTCAAATCTGTTCTCCCTATTTAATAGCTTAAAGGTGCCAGATACTGAAGCTCCGCCTCTTTGTACTGGGGGCTGCCATCTTGGAATCTGGTATTCACATAGCCTGTGACAGAAGCTCACTCACAGATCAGTAATATTGCCTATTTTGTTACAGCTGTATAATGTGCTTCGGGTTAGGGTGCATGATACTAAGCAGGAGCTTTACGTTTTTGTTGTGGCTGCATTGCCCTATATTATTGTTGAATTCTTTTTTTAACCCTTTTGATAAGTATGAAAATTATTATTATACTTTATTTATAAAGCGCCAACATATTCTGCAGCGCTGTCCATGGGTACAATTTATTTAAATAAAACAATGATATAAAGCTTGTAAGAGACAAGACAACATTTTGCAAACACATACAGGAGGAATTAAGGGCCCTATTCCCATGGGAACTTAAAATCTAGAAGGGTAGGCAGTTGAGAAACAGGAGGGGAAGACTGCAAGATTGAGAAATGGGGAGCCAATGAAGGGACTCGCAGAGAGGTGCAGCAGATACAGAGCGACGGGAAAGGTGGATTAGCCTGGCAGAGGCATTTAGGATGGATTGAAGGGGAGAAGAGGCGGGAAAGAGGAAGGCCAGTAAGTAGGTTACTGCAGTAGTCAGCGCTCAGAAACGGGTGTATCTTGGAAATATTGCGTAGGTGGTTGCAGCAGGATGAAGAAAGGGATTGCATATGGGGGACGAAGGATAGATTTGAGTCAAGTGTAACTCTGACGCAGCGGACTTGGGGTGATGGGGAGATGGTGTGATGCAGTCGACAGAGATAGAAAAGTCAGAAGTCGGCGTAGAGCTTGAGGGAGGGGGGTGGGTTAGAAGGAGCTCGGTCTTGGACATGTTAATCTTTAGCTGGTGAGAGGTCAACCAGGAAGAAATACCAGATAAGCAGTCGCCGACATGAAAAAGGACAGAGGGAGAGAGAGCGGGGGTGAAGAGGTAGATCTGGGTGTCAGCAGCAGAGAGGTGATATTTGAAGTCATAACTGTTTATAAGTTTACCCAGTGAAGAAGTATAAATGGAGAAGAGTAGAGCAGTGATTTTTAACCTTTTTTTTGCCGTGGCACACTTTTTTACATTAAAAAATCCTGTGGCACACCACCATCCCAAAATTTAAAACAAATCACACATTGTAGCCTAATACAGCATATATATATATACACAAACACACAAACACACACATACTCCTACAAACTAGCCCAGCACTGGGAGTAAAAAAGAAGCAAAGTTTAAAAAATATGTCACACTGTTGTCAGACTGCCGTGGCACACCTGAGGATCTCTCACGGCACACTAGTGTGCCACGGCACACTGGTTGAAAAACACTGGAGTAGAGGACCCAGAACAGATCCTTAAGGTACTCTGGAGAGGTGGAGTCACCAGCAAATGACACAGAAAAAGACCTGTGAGAAAGATAAAAGTGAATTCAAGAAAGAGCAGTGTCAGAGGCCAAAAGAGTTAAGGGTCTGTAGGAGGAACCTTGTTCGTCATGCACATCGCAGCTTGCAGGCTCATGTCGACACCTCTTCGTCATGCAGGGGGATCTCTATTTTCAGCGATCCCCCGGACTACAGGTCAGGAATCTATTGGTGGCCTAGTGGGCGGCACTCCCAGGCTTCATGGGAATGCTGGTGATGTCACCACATTTGTATGTGGTGATGTCACAAAGTGGCTGAGTCTGGAAGTTCAATGTAGCTGCTATGGAACTGGATGAGGGGAGGTTCTTCAAACCCCTAAATCTCATCTCCCCATAGCAGCTACATACCTACAAAACCCCTCATTTGAAAGAGAATCACCTGCACTTTGAAATGGTAAACATTGATTGTTTAAAAATAAAGTAAAAACAACATGCAGGGGCACACAGTGATTAAAGTTTATTTGCACAATGAAAAAAAAAAAAACGAGTATGTTTAAAAAACGCTTATTACGTTTTGTTTTTTTATTAGACAAGTTCCTTTTTAAAAACAAAATATGGATTTTGTCTGTATAGTCAGTCGATCACTGTAGTAACAGTGAACACCTGGCAAGAAAAAAGTGTTTTTATTTCTGCTTTTATATTTTTTATATGTTTATTTTATTTGCCTGACATTTATGTTTTGCCTACTACAGGACCTTACACCTTCATGTTCTGCTTTAAGGGGAAAAACTTTGGTTTGGGACTGGGGAGAGCAATACAGTGGGCGGGACACAGGGGTGGTGCTCACTGGGGTGGGGAATAATGGGACTGAGCTGGGGGACCGGGGTGAGGAATAATGGGGCTGAACTGGGGGACCCCGCAAATTTGTCTTGCCCAGGGCCCCGCAAAAGCTAAAGGTGTACCAGATGAAAACAAAGTAAATTTGAAAATAGACATAAATTGTAAACTTTTTTTTTTAAATGATATGCTCTATCTAAATTATGGAAAAAAATGTGGGTTACGTGTCCCTTTAATGTCACTTTAATAAATTATCAGAATAACAGTGTTCATTTTTCAATTTGTTTTATTTTATTAGTCCTTCCACATTTGGATAATCTTTCTTTTCTTACTGCAATCAGCAAAACACGTGTTTGCAAATACATTAAACACTCCACCTATGACAAATACTCCTAAAAATATAAAGTCTCAGCAAGACATAGACCAAATGAGGGTTCGTCTCCATTGAACCGTAATAAAATGGATCCATAAGCTCCTGAAGTTGCCGACAGCTCCATTTTAGTACTAGGTTCAGTGGCGTATTTAGGTTTTGTGGTACTCAAAAAGTGCTGCCCCCCCCAAAAAAAAGAAATCTGCTGCCCTAGGTAAGTGCCTTGTTTGCCTAGGCCAAAATACACCCCTGACCAGGTTCCATTGAAAAAGTTTGTGCATTTTGTGTAGTCGCTCTTTTCGTGTTGGTTTAAGTTAACTTTGAGTTAACGCTTCCATCTGACATCAGATTTCTCGAAAATCGCAACATAACAAGTTAGTTGCTATAGAAACCCGATCTTACACTATAATATTTACAGTTAATGTCTGTGCTCCTTACCTGTGATCACCTCTAAAGAGAAACAAAAGCTACATTTATTTATAACACATATTTTTAACTATAAGCAAATGCTACTTTTTACATTTTCTACTTTATTAATATATGTAATATTTATTGCAGCCCTAGGCATAGGCCTAGTTTGAATTTTGTAGATATGTGGTTGCATATATTTTTATATGTAAATAAAATACATATTGATATTTCCATAAGAACATAAGTGCAACTATTCCTATACATGGAACAGAAATAAATATTACATATTACAATTATTTTCTACATCAAAAAATACTTTAATTATTTGCAAGTTTTAAAATTTCAAAGTGAAATAGGTTTCAAAAAGGTAGTTAACCTCTTTTACACCTAGCTGAGTTGGGTGTAATTTTTCTCAATGTATCGACAGCTTCTGATAGTGTATTAATGCTTCCATTGGAAACCTGGTATAAGCTATTGCTTAACGGCTTCTAATACTTTCTATGGGTCGTGGCTGCAGTATAAAGCGCCATTGGAAGCAGTCGATACACAAAATTGCTTCTGACAGCTTATTTATTGTTTTGTAACCTCGCTCAAACTTAATTACGGCTCAGCAGAAACAAGAAAGAAATTCCATTTAATGGTAACAGTATCCCTAACTTTTTTCCATATCTTGCCATGGTTTTCTTAAAATAACAGTAAACAAGAAATAAGGGCTAAAACCCCTAAACAGTCATACATTACCACATACAAATAACAAGAAATAAGGGCTAAAACCCCTAAACAGTCATACATTACCACATACAAATTAAAAAGAGACCAAACAAGAACTGGAGGTTAAGACCAACATGGTCGCGTTTATTTAATAAACAATTAACTATGACTAACTTATCACGTAGTCATCTTCAAACAGTGGTGGCCAATGGAGTCCCTATGCTAGAAGACCCCAAAAGGGGAGAGGGAGGGGCCAAAAGGGGAAATTCTGGGGTGGAGCAATTGGTGACTCCGCCCCTGCGGAACGGCTACAGACACCCCAGGGGCCCGAAGGCCAGCAGGCCCGCGGGTGAGGCACACCTAGGTCACCACCCAGGGACATCACCACACCCATTATCTCGACCCACAGACCCCTCAGGACTCTGCACCAACAATCAGGCCCTGTCCTCCCGCCAAAAGAGGATAATTACCAGCTCCGACCATATGGGTACCCCCCAGAAAGACAAGCCATACAACACGCCAAACTGGGAGAGCTAAAATTAAAGGCTAGGGGCTTACTAAGAAAAGTTCAACTAATCAAATCCCTGCCCTGGTACTGAAGCAACTCTAAAGCAACCAACGTCACCAAGGCCGCCACAAACTGCACCTGCAACAAAAAGATTAAACAAAGGGAGGGAACAATTTGCCACGACAGCCACCAGTAAAGAGGGAGAGAAAATGGCCCTGCAGCTTAAATAGATAAGACAACTCCCCACCCCCAAAACTGCAACTATGTTGCACTAACCTGTCTAGTATTGCCTGTAGGGGTCAGGCCCTTAATTAGTTTCAGGCTGACAAGCAGCCCTACACTTTCATAAGAGTTAAAACCCCTAAAGAGTCATACATTACCCCATACAAATAAAAAGAGACCACACGAGAACTGGAGATTAAGACCAACATGGTCGCGTTTATATAATAAACAATTAACTATGGCTAACTTATCCCGTAGTCATCTTCAAACGGTGGCGGCCAATGGAGTCCCTATGCTAGAAGACCCCAAACAGGGAGAGGGCAGCGCCAAAAGGGGGCAATTCTGGGGCGGAGCCATTGGTGACTCCGCCCCTGCGGAACAACTACAGACACCCTAGGGGCCCAAAGGCCAACAGGCCTGCAGGGTGTGGCACCCCTAGGTCATGACCCAGGGGCATCACCACACCCATTAAGCTTGACCCACAGCCCCCTCAGGACTCTGCACCAACAATCAGGCCCCGTCCTCCTGCCACAAGAGACAAACCTCTAAAGTAGAGGAAAGGACTCTTGCCACCACCACTAAACCAACCTAGCAACTGCATTTTTAATATCTAAAAGAAAAATATCAAGGACCTCATCGGTCAAGTGTACCCCATCCGGGCGATACAAATGACGTTTATCTGCTGATAAGCTGTCATGGCGTACCACAAAACCTCCAGCGACCATGAATGCCTTCCCCAGCTCATGGTTGATCTTTCTGACCCTATAGGCTGCTCTCAGGGACAGAAAGGAATGCCAGCAAAGCCTCGCTACCATGTTAGACCACCCTAACTTTAGCCCCGGAAGGAAAGCATGCAGCCACCTCAAATACGACTTCATGATATTAATCAGGTCTAAAGCCGGGAACCACCCCATGTCGTTACCCCCTAGATGCAACACGATAACATCTTGCTTGCCCCACCGATTAAATGCTTTTATCAACACTGAAGGCAGCTCCGGCCATGTCATGCCCCTACGCCCGAGCCATCGCAGCGAAACCCGGGATGGGCCAAAACCAAGCTGAGATCCTTCCGGCAAGGCCAGGGCCCTAAGAAAGACCCAGTGCACATATGAGTGCCCCATAATCCAGATTCGTGTGGGGCGACTCAAGAAGCCTGCAAACAAAATAAATGAAAATCAATGATTGCCCCAGAGAACACCCCCACCAGCGCCAGCGCCACACAGCTTGCTAGTTAACTGCCAGGCGCAGCTTGCACCAAAGGAAAAACTGCCATTAAAGACCTGCCATCTGCCAAAGAGAACGGACACAGCAAACCATCAGCATCTGCCAACAGAACCAGGCACCTAAACTGTTCCCACTGGAATCGCAAAACGGTGTCAGCTATGACATTATTAACCCCTGGCACGTGCCTCGCCTCAAACTGCAGATTGAGCTGCATGCACCTCAAAACTAGGTGTCTCAGATAGGACACCACGACTGGGGAAGACGCCGAAAGCCGATTCACGGCATATACAACACTGAGATTATTTGACCAAAAGAGCACTGTGTGATTGCGCAACTTTGAACCCCACAGTTCCACTGCCTCTACTATCGACGAACCAGCCCAGCCACCAACCAAGATGCAGGTCATGGCTCCGCACTCCATGCCCCCTCTAAGTAGGCCCCATAGCCCAATGCCCCCTCAGTGTCTGTAAACAAATGGAGGGCCTGGCTGGATACCATCGGCTTCCATAACAGGACACAATAAAAATGCAACAAGAATTCCTCCCAAACCGCTAGGTCCTCTCTCATCGTGCCCGTAATACGCACTCTCCTCCTGCATGTCGAGCCTCCTTGCAGGAGACCCTCCAGCCACCTTTAAATATCCTTCCCATGGGTATTACTTGACACGCAAAATTCAGAAGGCCTAGCAACAATTGGACCTCAGTAAGCGTCAGCTCGGAGCCCCGAGCTGCCCGCTGAAGCAAACAAGTCACCTTATCCTGCGGCAATCGACATAGCCGTGCAACCGTGTCTCTCAATTTCAAGAAACACTAGCCGTGTACAAGGACCCTCCATTTTCTCCTCCACCAATGGCACCCCAAAATCCTGTATCAAAAAGGGCATAACAGTCCTCAGCCTAGCACACTCCCCAGACCCCTGCCAACAAGAAATCATCCAGGTAGTGCGCTATAAGACCGCGCCCTGTGGCCGAGGCTACCGCCCAGTGTAAAAATGAACTACACAGTTCAAAATATGCACATGAGATGGAACACCCCATGGGGAGGCATTTGTCCACATAAAACCCCCTATTGAAGTGAAACCCATTAGCCTTAAAGACTCCGGATGAATGGGAAGGAGGCGAAAGGCGGACTCTATATCCAGCTTCGCCAGCAATGCCCCAAACCTGGCCCTCCTGACCAGGTCTAGGGCTTCATCAAATGACTGATATTTCACCAAGCTGATTGCTGGATCAATTGCGTCATTCACTGACCGCCCTTTAGGGTAGGACAAATGTTGAATTAGGCAAAACTTCCATGGCTCCTTCTTCGGCACCACCCCCAAAGGGGACACGACCAAGCCCGGAATGGGGGATGCACTGAAGGGACCCACAATTCTCCCTAAGGCCAACTCCTTGGTCAACTTATCCCTAACCACCCCTAGAAACTGGAATGCCGTTTTAAGATTCCTGTGCGTGGGCGACCCCACCACCTCACTAGTGACTGGAATCCTAAACCCATCCCTTATTCCCCCTAATAGCATGCCGACGGCAACCCTATGCAGGCAAGGCTCCAGCCATGGCCAAAGCGTGGCCAGGTTCAGCGGCGTGGGAGCCCTTGTCAGCAACTGCACCTCTGCCTGTGCCCCTGCCCCCA
>NC_069501.1:1048756953-1048849453 GCF_027579735.1 Bombina bombina | reverse complement strand
ATTGCACTTTTCTAAAGCCTTCCAAGCCTGTGTGCCAGGCCTACTTGAAAAATATTTACAATCATATTTGTTGTCACAGTATTCTTAATAATTAAAAATTAAATTTTTTGGTAATAGTTGTTGTGAATCCTCAGTTTGCTGGTGCCATTGAATTGCACTTTCCTCCTGCCTTGCAGCCTGCTGTGAGCCAGGCCCACCTAGCCAATTATTGCCAGCAATCATATTTCTTTTAACAGTATTGCAAAAATTGTCAATCATCACTGTTTTGACTGTCAGTAATCAGTCTCCTAGTGTCCTTGAATTTCATCTACCTCCTGCCTGCCAGCCTTTTGTGCCAGGCCGTCTTGCCAACTATTTACACCAATCATAATTTTTGGTCACAGTATAGTTACTGTTTTATTATTATACTTTGTCAGGCTAATCATGCAGGCCATATAGAGCTCCAACAAAAGGGGGGGGGGTAAGAGGGATTCAAGTGATAAGAAAAGTTTTACTTAACACAAGAAAATTACCATGGGTCCCAGACCACGTGTCTTGTTGTTATACTTTGTCAGGGTAATCATAACCGCCATATAGACCTCCACCAATAGGGGGAGTTACAGGGCTGAAAGTGCGAAGCACAGTACTACTTAACACAACCTAGTTGGGTCCAAGAACACATGTTTAATTATTAGACTTTATCAGGGTAATTATATATCTAACAAATCTATCTATTTCTCTTCTATCGATTCTATCTATCAATCTATGTATATCTATCTATCCTATCTATCAATCTATCTTCTGTCCGGGATGTTTTGAGACAGCCACTTTGGGAATGTTAGTTGATTTAGGCCCATTATGGCTTAAAAGCAGACTCTGCATAAACTATGTAATTTTCCATGGGAGTTTTGCCAGGGATCCCCCTCCAGCATGCGACAGTCCAGGTGTTAGTACCCTTGAAACAACTTTTACATCACTATTGTGGCCAGAAAGAGTCCTTGTAGGTTTTAAAGTTTGCCTGCCTATTTAATTCAATGGCGGTTCGCAAACAATACCGGAAGTTCGAGTCCGCCGTTCGCGAACCGTAGATTTTAGGTCCGCGACATCACTAATCCTGGTATCCAATCCATGCAACCAGGGTAGTGACAAAGTGGGGAATTGGCTGCCTGTGCTGATTTCAGCATGTGCCAGGAGAAGTGACAAAGTGGGGACTTGGCTGCCTGTGCTGTTTTAAGCATGTTCCAGGAGACGTGACAAAGTGGGGACTTGGCTGCCTGTGCTGATTTCAGCATGTGCCAGGAGAAGTGACAAAGTGGGGACTTGGCTGCCTGTGCCGATTTCAGCATGTGCCAGGAGAAGTGACAAAGTGGGGAATTGGCTGCCTGTGCTGTTTTAAGCATGTGCCAGGAGAAGTGACAAAGTGGGGAATTGGCTGCCTGTGCTGTTTTAAGCATGTTCCAACTGCCAGGAGAAGTGACAAAGTGGGGACTTGGCTGAATGTGCTGATTTCAGCATGTGCCAGGAGAAGTGACAAAGTGGGGACTTGGCTGCCTGTGCGGATTTCAGCATGTGCCAGGAGAAGTGACAAAGTGGGGAATTGGCTGCCTGTGCTGTTTTAAGCATGTGCCAGGAGACGTGACAAAGTGGGGACTTGGCTGCCTGTGCTGATTTCAGCATGTTCCAACTGCCAGGAGAAGTGACAAAGTGGGGACTTGGCTGAATGTGCTGATTTCAGCATGTGCCAGGAGAAGTGACAAAGTGGGGACTTGGCTGCCTGTGCGGATTTCAGCATGTGCCAGGAGAAGTGACAAAGTGGGGAATTGGCTGCCTGTGCTGTTTTAAGCATGTGCCAGGAGACGTGACAAAATGGGGACTTGGCTGCCTGTGCTGATTTAAGCATGTGCCAGGAGAAGTGACAATGTGGGGACTTGGCTGCCTGTGCTGATTTAAGCATGTGCCAGGAGAAGTGACAATGTGGGGACTTGGCTGCCTGTGCTGATTTCAGCATGTGCCAGGAGAAGTGACAAAGTGGGGACTTGGCTGCCTGTGCTGTTTTAAGCATGTGCCAGGAGACGTGACAAAGTGGGGACTTGGCTGCCTGTGCTGATTTAAGCATGTGCCAGGAGAAGTGACAATGTGGGGACTTGGCTGCCTGTGCTGATTTAAGCATGTGCCAGGAGAAGTGACAATGTGGGGATTTGGCTGCTTGTGATGATTTCAGCATGTGCCAACTGCCAGGAGAAGTGACAAAGTGGGGACTTGGCTACCTGTGCTGATTTCAGCATGTGCCAGGAGAAGTAACAAAGTGGGGACTTGGCTGCCTGTGCTGATTTCAGTATGTGCCAGGAGAAGTGACAAAGTGGGGACTTGGCTGCCTGTGCTGATTTAAGAATGTGCCAGGAGACATGACAAAGTGGGGACTTGGCTGCCTGTGCTGTTTTAAGCATGTTCCAGTAGACGTGACAAAGTGGGGACTTGGCTGCCTGTGCTGATTTCAGCATGTGCCAGGAGAAGTGACAAAGTGGGGACTTGGCTGCCTGTGCTGATTTCAGCATGTGCCAGGAGAAGTGACAAAGTGGGGACTTGGCTGCTTGTGATGATTTCAGCATGTTCCAACTGCCAGGAGAAGTGACAAAGTGGGGACTTGGCTGAATGTGCTGATTTCAGCATGTGCCAGGAGAAGTGACAAAGTGGGGACTTGGCTGCCTGTGCTGATTTCAGCATGTGCCAGGAGAAGTGACAAAGTGGGGACTTGGCTGCTTGTGATGATTTCAGCATGTTCCAACTGCCAGGAGAAGTGACAAAGTGGGGACTTGGCTGAATGTGCTGATTTCAGCATGTGCCAGGAGAAGTGACAAAGTGGGGACTTGGCTGCCTGTGCTGATTTCAGCATGAGCCAGGAGAAGTGTTGAGACATAACCCACTGACAGACTCCTATATGATTTCCACTTCTCAGTGCTGAAATATGATCTCAGTCCTGTACAATCTGTAGCCTTTTGAGAGAATTAGGGATATACAGTATGAAAACAATCTCAGCAAAAAGACATCACATATTTAAAACTATCAAATGACTAGAAGATCAACAGTTATGTGCCCCCCAAAGCTCACTGTGTATCATAATCTGTATATTTAATTTAATACACACAATTCCAGTGTTGTAACTCAGTAATTGGAATAATATTTCATATAGACCATGTTTCCTTACCTTTCACTACAGCCTTTTTAACACTTAAATGCGTGACCTCCTCGCTGCAGCTTCTTGTTACGCTCCCTGCCTCGGCTCGCTGGTCAGTGCTTCCCACTCATCTCTGACCCCCTCTCTTCCCATGCGCACATAGCTGCACAGGATTCTGTGCTGGGACTCTGGGTGGGAGGTAGAGGAAATAAGTCCCAAGGAGCACCGAGTGGGAGATTTCAGTGTCACGTTAGACCTGCCCCTGCGCTATGTTGAGGGATCTGCTAATGTGCTGTGCTCTGCTGCTGCTCACCCGGTGAGGTGCACGGTGCAGCTGCTGGCCCACCGGGATTTTTCCTGGTATCCCGGCGGCCCAATCCGGCCCTGTTCCAGCCCCCTGTGCTCTCTCTGCAGCGCTGCCCTGCTGCTTTCCCCGGAGCCGCAGAAACGGAAGTGACATCAACCAGAAAACCGGAAGTGATGTCACCCACTGCACCAAAAGCCCCGTCCCGACCAGACACCACGCATGCGGGCCCAGCTTCCAGCACAGCCTGCGCTCCACTTTGGCGTGGCCCCCACCTCCTGGAATCCTCCACCGGAACCACCACTGAAGGGGGCCATAATGCCCGGGTTGTCAGCAAAGGTCTTCACTAGCGTGAAGATCGCCGACAAGGCCTCTGGGGGTAGCATCCCCATAGCCCCCTCTGGACTATACCTCGACCCCCCCCCCCCTTACCACCCCCTCACCCTGCCCCCCCTTGCCTGACCGCTCCCTGCCCAGCATTCTGAGACCCAGATGGGCCACCAAACAAAGATGGGCCTGATAAAACTGGAGCCTCAGCAAAAGACCCCTGGCCCTCCCCAGCCCCCACCATACGACACCCTAATTGCTTCCCACCCTGTGCGGGGGAGAAAGACAATGGCCCCAGCCTGCCCTGCCTCAGAGGCCCCGACACCAGCTCCTGTCTAGGAGGAATTACATCTTCATCAAACCCACTTATCTGCTCTCTTGCAGGCATCCCACCCGGAGAACGATCCTCTACGCCGTCCCTGAACCTCAGAAGAGAAGATCGACGAGAATGATTCATCACTGCACACAGGAAATATTCGCCATGACAACCACCAGGAAAGAGGGAGAGAAAATGGCAGCTTAAAGGGACAGTATACACTCATTTTCATATAACTGCATGTAATAGACACTACTATAAAGAATAAGATGCACATATACTGATATAAAAATCCAGTATAAAACTGTTTAAAAACTTACTTAGAAGCTGGCAGTTTGGCTCTGTTGAAAAGGCAGCTGGAAAGCCCACTGCAAGTGGCAAATAAGACACTCCCCCCTCCCCCTTCTTTTGCATATGAAAAGACCCTTTACACAAACAGGAGCAAGCTGGAGAAGGTAGCTGACAGTATTCACATAAAACTTTGGGGCTTGGTTAGGAGTCTGAAAATCAGAGCAATGTTATTTAAAAAAAAGCAAAACTATACATTTATTTTTTTTTAAAAACTTTATGGGCTATATAAATAGATCTACAAAACATTTATGCAAAGAAAAAATGAGTGTATAATGTCCCTTTAAATAGGTAAGACAACTCCGCACCCCCAAAACTGCAACAATGTTGCACTAACCTAACTATTGCCTGTAGAGGTCAGGCCCTTAAAGGGACATTATACACTCATTTTTTCTTTGCATAAATGTTTTGTAGATGATCTATTTATAAAGCCCATAAAGTTTTTTTTTTTTTTTTTAAATGTATAATTTTGCTTATTTTTAAAGAAAGTTGCTCTGATTTTTAGACTCCTAACCAAGCCCCAAAGTTTTATTTGAATACCGTCAGCTACCTTCTCCAGCTTGCTCCTGTTTGTGTAAAGGGTCTTTTCATATGCAAAAGAAGGGGGAGGGGGGGAGGGTCTTATTTCCCACCAGCAGTGGGCTTTCCAACTGCCTTTTCAACAGAGCTAAACTGAAAGCTTCTAAGTACATTTTTAAACCATTTTATACTGGATTTTTATATCAGTATCTGTGCATCTTATTCTTTATAGTAGTGTCTACTACATGCAGTTATATGAAAATGAGTGTATACTGTCCCTTTAATTTGTTTCAGGCTGACAAGCAGTCCTACACTTTAATTTCTGTTGCGCTGCTATAGAATAACAGATCAGCCAAGTCCTAATGCTTTAAAAACAAATTAACATCCTTTTTACTGCAATTATTTGTCAATAGCCAACCTCCACCCAACATTCGCCTTATTTGGATCTGGGTTTTAGTCCACAGACAACAAAGTTAGCTACGGTCGTAAAATTTCAGTAAAACAGATTGTTTTGCAGTTATCCGATAAAGCCGATTAGGGACAGATATGTTGCAGAGTTAACCTTAAGAAGTCTGCAGGTGCATTTCAAGTTCTGAGAATAAGAAATTGCTCAGATTTCAGAGCTAAACTACATGAAAATGGGGCAAAATAAATAGCACAAATATATTGCAAAGTTGTTTCATTTTGCATAACATTTTATATGAAAAGCTCAAGGTGATTACTGTCCCTTTAAACTGTCAGTGACCAGCACAATATATACTTCCAGACAATGAGCCTCACAATATATAAATTCTAACCGCAGATCATACAAGGAGCACCTGAGCAAACAAAGCCACACCATGATCAGCACAGCAAACACAAGCAGAAGCTAATTATCCCAGCAGCAAAAGAACAATGAACAAAACTGCAGCCTCAAACAGTTGCTGATCATGGAATGACAAAAAAACTGTAGCTACTGTATAGCATCCACATATGCAGTGATATTTATTATATGAGATCTAAGGACAAAAAAGTGCAAAGAGGAAGCATTTTAAAAATTAAATTGTTATTTATTTAATGCAAGATGCAACCTGAAAGATTGGGGTATCTTTGCACCACTGTAGATCTGCCACTGGGGCAACCCTGTTAAAGATAAAATCAAATCAAAAAAAGTCCCTACAGTTCTAAAATACTAAACTTGACACTGTCAGCGCAACTTCCAGAAGGCATTTAGTGGCTGGCAGGAATGATAGATAAATGAGTTACAAAGTCTAATTTACTCCTGCAATTATTTAGGAAAAATTCTCACTGACTAATACAGGAACGATTTTTAACCATTCATACTTTATCTTTATTGGTTTAAATATTCAATCATACACATGTAAAAACACTTAAACTCTCTAGATATCAATATATAGCATTGATGGGTGAATAATACCTCTGAGAATCATGTGTCTAAATATGAAACGTACTTGGTTTGTATAATATCAAGCAGTCAGATACAAACATTATCTTTTGTAGCCGGCTATTAATAAATTGAAAAATAAATCTGTAACAAGAGGACCTGTTAATATGTGGAATGTCATGTTATGAGATTAAAGCTATCTAGCTAATACTCTATCTGTAATTATAAAGTCCTTACTTGCACAGTTAACTTTAGCACAGCTGCTCAATGTAATAGATTCGGTCTGCTTGAACTCTCTTGATATCAATATATAGCATAGATGTGTGAATAATACCTCAGAGTCATGTATCTAAATATGAAACATTGTACTTGGTTTGTATAATATCAAGCAGTTAGATGCAAACAATATTTTTTGCAGCCGGCAATTAATAAATTCAGAAATAATGGTGTAACAAGAGGACCTGTTATGTGGGATTTCAGATTGTGAGATTAAAACTATCTAGCTAATACTCTATCTGTAATTATAAAGTCCTAGCTTGCACAGTTAAATTTAGCACAGCTATTCCGTGTAATAGATTCTGTCTGCTTAAGCCCCTTCTATAGCGTGGGCTAGATTAACGTTTAACTGACTTGTTTCACTAACAGCACAACGTCTGATCTCAAAATATAACACACATTTACAAGCTATTGGCAATCAACAGTTATCATAGAGAGTAAGCAGTGGGAAAAAAATGAGAGTATGACCTCTCTGAAGCCTGACCCGTGTTTTGCTCACGCTTCCTCAGAGGGGTTACACGCCAGCTGTTTGGTAAATCTATTTACTGGTTCATAAGTCCCACCTTGTGTGTGGGATTGGATGATCATGAGGAATTATCTTGATTCTGATTGGTATGATTGCATGTCAATCATGTTTAGGCATACAATGGGGATACATTTTTCATTTGAAGCCTTATGCTATACTCTGTTACATGTTGCGAACGTATGCATGTTGGTTGCGATAATATATGTTACTTTGCAAACTTATGCATGTGGGTTACGAAGATATATGTTACTTTATCAGGAAGTTCTTTATGTTACTGCTGAAGAATAAGTTCTACATTTTCTTATTGTACATACTTTCACTTGTTGTGTGTATTTTGTATTATACCACAGATATATTGTTTGGTAATAGGACCATATGCAGGGTTTTCACCCTGTTTATTACAGGTTGGTATTTGTAATGAGGGTATTGAATACATCAGTAGCATGACAATAATGACAGATGTTTTAAAGACAGAAGCAAGATGATTCAGAACGCTGTGTATACCATTTCTGACATATTTTAATAGACTATCATAGGGGTATGGTGTCTAATAAAGTTAATAGTTCTCTAGGGTTAAGTGGGTTGTTTATACATTTCTAGGGCAATAGATACCAGTGCTGTTTTGAAGAGGAAAGTAGTTTAATTTAGTTCACATTAGTATTAGTGATGTCGCGAATAGTTCGCCGGCGAATAGTTCCCGGCGAACATAGCTTGTTCGCGTTCGCCGCGGCGGGCGAACATATGCGATGTTCGATCCGCCCCCTATTCGTCATCATTGAGTAAACTTTGACCCTGTATCTCACAGTCTGCAGACACATTTCAGCCAATCAGCAGCAGACACTCCCTCCCAGACCCTCCCAGCTCCTGATCCTGCATTCTGATCCTGCATTCTTAGTGAGAGGAGGGATAGTGTAGCTGCTGCTGATTTTATAGGGAAATTGATAGCTAGGCTAGTGTATTCAGTGTCCACTACAGTCCTGAAGGACTCATCTGATCTCTGCTGTAAGGATAGCACCCTAAAAAGCCCTTTTTAGGGCTAGAACATCAGCCTGTGTAATTTTGACTGTGAAACATCAGTCTGCTAGTGTAATCTAATTGCAGTTGCCTGCCTGCAGTGCCACCACTCATATCTGTTGTAACAGTAGTGTAAATTTAAAAAAAAAAACTTTTTTGACTGTGAAACATCAGTCTGCTAGTGTAATCTAATTGCAGTTGCCTGCCTGCCTGCCTGCCAGCGTGTGTGCCAGGCCCATTTGCCAACTAGTGCCACCACTCATATCTGTTGTAACAGTAGTGTAAATTAAAAAAAAAAAACTTTTTTGACTGTGAAACATCAGTCTGCTAGTGTAATCTAATTGCAGTTGCCTGCCTGCTAGCGTGTGTGCCAGGCCCACTTGCCCAGTGCCACCACTCATATCTGGTGTAACAGTAGTGTAAATAATTAAAAAAAAAAAAACTTTTTTGAATGTGAAACATCAGTCTGCTAGTGTAATCTAATTGCAGTTGCCTGCCTGCCAACGTGTGTGCCTGGCCCACTTGCCCAGTGCCACCACTCATATCTGGTGTAACAGTAGTGTAAATAATTTAAAAAAAATAAACTTTTTTGACTGTGAAACATCAGTCTGCTAGTGTAATCTAATTGCAGTTGCCTGCCTGCTAGCGTGTGTGCCAGCCAGGCCCACTTGCCCAGTGCCACCACTCATATCTGGTGTAACAGTAGTGTAAATAATTTAAAAATAAAAAACTTTTTTTGACTGTGAAACATCAGTCTGCTAATGTAATCTAATTGCAGTTGCCTGCCTGCCAACGTGTGTGCCAGGCCCACTTGCCCAGTGCCACCACTCATATCTGGTGTAACAGTAGTGTAAATAATTTAAACAAAATAAACTTTTTTGACTGTGAAACATCAGTCTGCTAGTGTAATCTAATTGCAGTTGTCTGCCTGCTAGCGTGTGCCAGCCAGGCCCACTTGCCCAGTGCCACCACTCATATCTGGTGTAACAGTAGTGTAAATAATTAAAAAATAAACTTTTTTGACTGTGAAACATCAGTCTGCTAGTGTAATCTAATTGCAGTTGTCTGCCTGCTAGCGTGTGCCAGCCAGGCCCACTTGCCCAGTGCCACCACTCATATCTGGTGTAACAGTAGTGTAAATAATTTAAACAAAATAAACTTTTTTGACTGTGAAACATCAGTCTGCTAGTGTAATCTAATTGCAGTTGTCTGCCTGCTAGCGTGTGCCAGCCAGGCCCACTTGCCCAGTGCCACCACTCATATCTGGTGTAACAGTAGTGTAAATAATTAAAAAAAAAACTTTTTTGACTGTGAAACATCAGTCTGCTAGTGTGATCTAATTGAAGTTGCCTGCCTGCTAGCGTGTGTGCCAGCCAGGCCCACTTGCCCAGTGCCACCACTCATATCTGGTGTAACAGTAGTGTAAATAATTTAAAAAAAAAAAAAACTTTTTTGACTGTGAAACATCAGTCTGCTTGTGTAATCTAATTGCAGTTGCCTGCCTGCCAGCGTGTGTGCCAGACTCACAGTGTATACTGTGCCCACTTGCCCAGTGGCACCACTCATATCTGGTGTAACAGTAGTGTAAATAATTTAAAAAAAAAAAACTTTTTTGACTGTGAAACATCAGTCTGCTTGTGTAATCTAATTGCAGTTGTCTGCCTGCTAGCGTGTGTGCCAGGCTCACAGTGTATACTGTGCCCACTTGCCCAGTGGCACCACTCATATCTGGTGTAACAGTAGTGTAAATAATTTAAAAAAAAAACTTTTTTGACTGTGAAACATCAGTCTGCTAGTGTAATCTAATTGCAGTTGTCTGCCTGCTAGCGTGTGTGCCAGGCCCACTTGCCCAGTGCCACCACTCATATCTGGTGTAACAGTAGTGTAAATAATTAAAAAAAAAACTTTTTTGACTGTGAAACATCAGTCTGCTAGTGTAATCTAATTGAAGTTGCCTGCCTGCTAGCGTGTGTGCCAGCCAGGCCCACTTGCCCAGTGCCACCACTCATATCTGGTGTAACAGTAGTGTAAATAATTTTAAAAAAAAACTTTTTTGACTGTGAAACATCAGTCTGCTTGTGTAATCTAATTGCAGTTGCCTGCCTGCCAGCGTGTGTACCAGGCTCACAGCGTATACTGTGCCCACTTGCCCAGTGGCACCACTCATATCTTGTTTAATAGTATTGTAAGTGTACATTTAAAAAATTAAAAACTTTTTGGACTGTGAAACATTAGTCTGCTTTTTTGTGTCAGGCTCACAGCGTATACTGTGCCCACTTGCCCAGTGCCACCACTCATATCTTGTTTAATAATAGTGTAAGTGTACATTTAAAAAAAGACAGGCAGAGGCAGGCCACCCCGCAGGTGCCGTCGTGGTCATGGTGCTGTGATTAACTTTGGCCATAGAATAATGCCCAGTGTTCCGAGGCCACGTCCCATGAACTCGAAAAGTTCTGAGGAGGACATAGTTGACTTTTTAACACAGGACACCCAATCTTCTATAGCTTCCGCTCCGAAACTTGACGCACCATCCTCCTCCAGCTTATCTTCGTGCACCTCTCAAGTTACCACCACTCGCCCGCCTGCCGCCACCACCAACACTAGCACCACAGCTGCTTCACTTGATCTGTCAGAGGAGTTTTTTACACATCAGTTGGAAGAAATGAGTGATGCGCAACCATCATTGACAGAGGATGTAGATAACAGGGATATGTCTCAGTCAGGCAGCATTACAGACATGGACGTACGGTGTGATGATGATGATGTTGTACCCGCTGCTGCTTCCTTTGTTGAGTTGTCAGATACAAGTGAAGCGGTTGATGATGACGATGCATCCGTGGATGTCACGTGGGTGCCTGCTAGAAGAGAAGAAGAACAGGGGGAAAGTTCAGATGGGGAGACAGAGAGGAGGAGGAGGAGACGAGTTGGAAGCAGGGGGAGGTTGTCGCAAGGAGCTAGTGGCACAGTCAGACAGCATGCATCGGCACCCGGGGTCAGCCAGACAGCACGCCAATCAACGCATGCTGTTGCCACCACCAGAATGCCGTCATCGCAGAGCTCAGCAGTGTGGCATTTTTTGTGTGTGTCTGCCTCTGACAACAGCGATGCCATTTGCAACCTGTGCCAAAAGAAACTGAGTCGTGGGTTCAACTGCTTTGCGAAGGCACATGAACGCACATCACAAATGCCTATTGGATCAACACATGAGTAGAAGCAGCACACAAACTCAAAGCCGCCATCCTTCTCCTGGTCCAGCATCTTCAGCCATGTCAACCACTGCTGTCCTCCTTGCCCCCTCTCAACCATCCGCCACTCCGTCTCTCTTCCGGACAGTTCCTGCTCATCTGCCCACAGTCAGGTGTCTGTCAAGGACATGTTTGAGCGTAAGAAGCCAATTTCCCAAATTCACCCCCTTGCCCGGCGCCTGACAGCTGGCTTGTCTGAACTCTTAGCCCACCAGCTTTTACCATACAAGCTGGTGGAGTCTAAGGCGTTCAAAAAATTTGTAGCTATTGGGACACCGCAGTGGAAGGTATCCGGCTGAAATTTCTTTTCACAAAAGGCAATCCCCAACCTGTACTCGATTGTGCGAAAGGAAGTAATGACATGTCTGGCACACAGTGTTGGGGCAAGGGTCCATATGCCCACTGATAACTGGTCTGCAAAGCATGGTCAGGGCAGGTATATCACCTACACTGCGCATTGGGTAAACCTGCTGATGGCTGACAACCATGGAATGCGTGGCTTTGCAGAGGAGAAGTTGGTGACACCGCCACGACTTGCATGCAGGCCTGCTGCCACCTCCTCTACTCCTCCTACTCCATCCTCTTCCATAACCTCCTCGGCTGAGTCCTCTTCTGCTGCTGCGTCTTGCTCCACATCAACGGCACCCCCCCCAGCTCCGCAGGTACTATTCCACATCCCGGATACGGCAGTGTCACGCCGTCTTGGGGTTGACTTGCCTGAAAGCAGAGAGTCACACCGGACCAGCACTCCTGTCCGCCCTGAACACACAGGTGGATCAGTGGCTGACTCCGCACCAACTGGAGATTGGCAAAGTGGTTTCTGACAACGGAAGTAATTTGGTGGCATCATTGAAGCTGAGCAAGTTGACACATGTGCCGTGCATGGCACATGTGTGTAATCTGATCATACAACGCTTTGTGCATAAGTACCCAGGCTTACAGGACATCCTGAAGCAGGCCAGGAAGGTGTGTGGCCATTTGAGGCATTCCTACACGGCCATGGCGCACTTTTCCGATATCCAGCGGCGAAACAACATGCCAGTGAGGCACTTGATTTGCGACAGCCCGACACATTGGAATTCAACACTCCTAATGTTCGACCGCCTGCTCCAACAAGAAAAAGTATTTGTATGACCGGGGTGCTAGGACAGCCACTGCGGAGCTGGGATTTTTTTTGCCACATTACTGGGCACTCATGCGCAATGCCTGTAGGCTCATGCGTCCTTTTGAGGAGGTCAGTCGCACCGAAGGCACCATCAGTGACATCATACCATTTGTTTTCTTCCTGGAGCGTGCCCTGCGAAGAGTGCTGGATCAAGCCGTAGATGAGCGTGAATAGGAAGAGGAAGAGTTGTGGTCACCATCACCACTAGAAACAGCCTTATCAGCATCGCTTGCTGGACCTGCGGCAATGCTGGAAGAGGATTGTGAGGAAGAGGATTTAGAGGAGGAATGTGGCTTTGAGGAGGAGGAGGAAGACCAACCACAACAGGCATCCCAGGGTGCTTGTTGTCACCTATCTGGTACCCGTGGTGTTGTACGTGGCTGGGGGGAAGAAGATACCTTCAGTGACATCACTGAGGACGAGGAACGGGACATGAGTAGCTCGGCATCCAACCTTGTGCAAATGGGGTCTTTCATGCTGTCGTGCCTGTTGAGGGACCCTCGTATAAAAAAGCTGAAGGAGAACGACCTGTACTGGGTGTCCACGCTAATAGACCCCCGGTATAAGCATAAAGTGCCAGAAATGTTACCGAATTACAACAAGTCGGAAAGGATGCAGCATTTCCAAATAAATTAAAAAGTATGCTTTACACAGCGTATAAGGGTGATGTCACAGCACAACGTGAATCTAACAGGGGAAGAGCTGAAAGTAATACTCCGACTCCCACGACCACGCCGGCAAGGACAGGACGCTTTACAGACGTGTTGGTGATGGAGGGCATGCAGAGCTTTTTAACTCCTATGCATCGCCACAGCCCTTCGGGGTCCACCCTCAGAGAATGACTCAACCTACAGGTAGCAGACTACCTCTCCTTAACTGCGGATCTCGACACTCTGAGGAGCGATGAACCCCTTGACTACTGGGTGTGCAGGCTTGACCTGTGGCCTGAGCTATCCTAATTTGCAATAGAACTTCTGGCCTGCCCCGCTTCAAGTGTCCTGCCAGAAAGGACCTTCAGTGCAGCAGGAGGTATTGTCACTGAGAAGAGAAGTCACCTAGGTCAAAAAAGTCTAGATTACCTCACCTTTATTAAGATGAATGAGGGATGGATCCCGAAGGGACTGATATTGGGCGATACATTAGAGTAAAAAAGGCCTGATGACATGAGCTGCCTTGGGCTAAAAATGGTCCACACTCTGCTGTATTTTATCTTCAAATGCCGGATGACTTGCGTGACTTATCCGCCACCAACTAGGGTTCAAGCCGCAATGTTTTAGGGCACTTTCTGCCTGGGAAACAAACATCAATTTTTCTGGCCACTGCTACAGCAGCGGCTGCAACAATACCTAATTTTTCAGGCATGTGTACATGCCAAATTTTTCTGGCCTCTGGTGCTGCACTGTGGCTTCAAAAACAAAAACAAAAAAAAGACACTTAACAGGATTAAACTGATAGGAATAGTACTACTTAACACACCACTCCTATATGGTGGCACATTAGATTGCACGTGCAGTGCCCCAAATTTGAAGTAGGAGGACCAACCAAGCATCTTTTTCCATCTCCCGGTTCCTAAAATCCATGCCATATACACATCCCCTAATAGGGGACACCGCAGTGTAAGGTACCCGGCCGAAATTTCTTTGCACAAAAGGCAATCCCTAAACTGTACTCGATTGTGCAAAAGGAAGTAACCTTACCATGGGTCACAGACCGCACGTCTTGTAATTCTCTGTCTGGGAAATTATATATCTATCAAATCTATTTATTTATCTATCAAATCTATCTATCTATCGTATCTATCAAATGTATATTGCATCTATTGATCTATGTAATCTATGTATCTATCTATCAAATCTATCTATCTCGTGGCCGGACTGTTTTGTGACAGCCACTTGTGTTTCGGCCAAATGTCCGTCGGCCAAACGTCCGTCGGCCAAATGTCTGTCGGCTAAATGTCCGGCCACGATTGCATGCGCAGTGCCCTAAATTTGAAGTAGGAGGACCGACCAAGCATCTTTTTCCATCTCCCGGTTCCTAAAATCCATGCCATATACACCTCCCCCGATAGGGGGAGTAACAGGTATTAAACTGATCAGAATAGTACTACTTAACACATCACTCATATCTGGTGCCACAGTAGATTACACGCGCAATACCCCGAATTTGAAGTAGGAGGACCTACCAAGCATCTTTTTCCATCTCCCGGTTCCTAAAATCCATGCCATATACATGTCCCCTGGCGCCGCAACTGCCTCTGGGAACCTTACCATGGGTCCCAGACCGCACGTCTTGTAATTCTCTGTCTGGGAAATTATATATCTATCAAATCTATCTATTTATCTATCAAATCTATCTAACTATCTATTGTATCTATCAAATGTATATTGCATCTATTGATCTATCTAATCTATGTATCTATTTATCAAATCTATCTATATCGTGGCCGGACTGTTTTGTGACAGCCACTTGTGTTTCGGCCAAATGTCCTTCGGACAAATGTCCGTCGGCTAAAAGTCCGGCCACGATTGCACGCGCAGTGCCCCAAATTTGAAGTAGGAGGACCGACCAAGCATCTTTTTCCATCTCCCAGTTCCTAAAATCCATGCCATATACACCTCCCCCAATAGGGGGAGTATCAGGTATTAAACTGATCAGAATAGTACTACTTAAAGGGACAGTTTACTCAAAAATGTTCTCCCCTTTAATTTGTTCCCAATGATCCACTTTACCTGCTGGAGTGTATTAAATTGTTTACAAGTAGCTCCTTTACCCTTATATTGGCATTTGAAATTGTTAATTTAGCATGTGGTATCCCCACCTATTCTGAAAGTTTGTGGCCGCGCGTACCAGCTATAGATAAGCTTTGTAAACACAGCCAGCAGAAGAAATTACACTCCCAGTGTGATAAAGCAGAGATAAGGTAGTAAACTGTTGATTTTCCATTGTTCTCTCAAAGTATTGGTGATTGTTTTAAGGACAGATATAAGATAAAGAAGCAGGTATATGTGCACAATGTGATACAGTAATGAGATCTGATTATACCTACAAGCTCAACCTATTTTATTAGGCTGTGGCTTCAAAACACAAAATCAGAGCTTTAATATACAGAAATAAACCTTAAAAAGCTAATTTTCATACATTTTTTAATCTGCAGTTGGTAAAAAAAGCAATTGTAAACACATTAAGGGAAAAACTATTTTACAGTATACTGTCCCTTTAACACACCACTCATATCTGGTGCCACAGTAGATTGCACGCGCAGTGCCCCAAATTTGAAGTAGGAGGACCGACCAAACATCTTTTTCCATCTCCCGGTTCCTAAAATCCATGCCATATACACGTCCCCTGGCGCCGCAACTGCCTCTGGGAACCTTACCATGGGTCCCAGACCGCACGTCTTGTAATTCTCTGTCTGGGAAATTATATATCTATCAAATCTATCTATTTATCTATCAAATCTATCTATCGTATCTATCAAATGTATATTGCATCTATTGATCTATCTATCTAATCTATGTATCTATGTATCTATCAAATCTATCTATCTCGTGGTTGCGCAAATGGACTGTTTGCGGTTGTTTTCGGTGCGTTAAACGGGGAGTTTGGTCTGTCACTGTGAAGCGGGCGTAACCCTTACACTGCCTGATTGATACAACATCATACCTGATGTTTTAAAGCACGTTATTCCAAACAATTTAGGAATGTTAGGTGATTTATGTCCTTTATGGATTAAAACCAGACTCTGCATCAACTATGTAATTTTCCATGGGAGTTTTGCCATGGAACCCCTCCGGTATGCCCCAGTCCAGTTGTTAGTCCCCTTGAAACAACTTTTCCATCACTATTGTGGCCAGAAAGAGTCCCTGTGGGATTTAAAATTCGCCTGCCTATTGAAGTCAATGGCGGTTCGCCCGGTTCGCCCGTTCGCGAACAGTTGCGGAAGTTTGAGTCTGCCGTTCGCGAACGGAAAATTTTAAGTTCGCGACATCACTAATTAGTATGTGTAGATTTTAAGAGTGCAGGAATAAATGTTTCCAAATATTATGTGAAAGTCAGTTTCTATGAATTTGTTACTTAAAAATGTGTTATATGAAAAGGAATGGGGATGAGCAACGGACAACATGAGAGAGAGTGGCTACCAAAAGCCAGAGAGGCTACTAAGTAGTGGGAAGATAAGGGGCAACTGAGGAGAGATTAACTGTCTGTTCCTGAGCTGGCAGCTCTGATGTGTACTTGGACTCAGGGACAAAAATGTGCAAACTTCCAGGAGGTGGAGCATGTTTTAGTTTTGACTACAAAGTAAACATTTGCACTCTGACAAAAATGTTTCTATTTAGTTCTGAAATGTATTTATGCACATTTAAAGGGACAGTACACCGTAAAATTGTTTTCAAATGATTGTATTTTCAGTTACTTGTTATACCAGCTGCAGAGTATAAAATGTATGAGAAATTGCATTTTCAGGTTTATTTGTGTATATGAATTAGCTTGGTTTGTGCTTTTTAACCACAGCCTATTACAATGGGTTGAGCTTCCAGCTAATATCAGATCTCATTATGTTATAACTTTTATTCACACAGACTTGCTTGAACTTCCTTATCTTATATCTGTTTGTAAAGCAAAGCTCAATACTTAGAAAGAACAACGGAAAATTAACATTTTATTACTTAAACTATCCTGCAACCCATTGAGAGTGTAATTTCTTCTGATGGCTGTGTTTACATAGTCTGTCAATAGCATATACTCCAGTATCAACATTTTTAGTATAGGTTGTGATACCACAGGCTAAATCAGCTATTTCATATGCTGAAATAGGGGTAAAGGAACTACTTGTAAAAAAATTAATACACTACAGCAGGTAAAATGGATCACTGGAAACAATTTAAAGAGGAAATTTTTTTGGGGTGAACTGTCCCTTTAAGTTTTGCCCTACATATCCCTTTAAACACTGTATACATTTTATAAGCATAGTATTGAGGTTATTCCCTACCTCCCTCCAATCAAGGGTGTTGCTATGTTAAAATCTAGCTTTCACTGCATTCCAGTGCTGACAAGGGTTTGCACATGTGCAGCAACTCTCCCTCAGATACTTTCAGTGTTATCTAGATTACAAAATGGCAGCACCCATATTAGAGGGTGGTACATGAAATTTATTAAGTGTTTAATTTTCCTTTTAAATAGGTGGACTGCTGTTTAATAGACATCTATACATAGTCCATAGAAGATGCTTGTTGCAAGGTTTGCATTCTGGAAGTCAGTATACCTTTGCATTGTTATTTCTGCTTATCTGACAATACACTGTTGTCTAAGTCTGCTCTGGATTCAAATACAGAAACACTGGAATGCCAGGGTACAGGTTAATTACATATATATATGTACCAACATATATATATGTAAATAATACAAACGAATGTATGAAGCCATATTTTTTATCAGATATACTGTAAGGTTACAACTCTGATGTCAAAAATGGACTTGAAACGCATATTAAATCCTCCCCCAATTCTTTTGATTACACAGGATGGGTCACAAAGTCACTTAAAAAGAAATGTTGTCAAAGTTATTTTGAGGAAGAGCAGAGTTTTATAGCTTGATATAGGATATGACCATTGAACCATTTAAAAGAAAAGACAGATTGTCTCAAAGGATAGTATAGCTGTATATTCCAGGCCTTAGATCAGAGATAAGACACACTGAAGTTGTTTAAAAGGGAGCATCTATTTCATTGCCTGGATTACAGGGACCCCATACAGTGAGTGGGAATGGGGTGTCTGGGATCTTTCTTTGAGGCATAATGAGATTCGTAGGGAAAATCAGTGTTGGCTGAAGAAATGACTATATCACCTATGTTTAATTTATCCCCTGCGGAGTTTCCCATGTGTAGATCCCAGACAAATTGGCATTTGAAATCTCTGTATGACATATATAAAAAAAAAATCTTGCAAAAGGAATGATGCCAGGTTTTCATTTGAGTTTGAAATAACTCAAATAACACATATATGTATATATGTATTGAACTGGGACATAATATATTAAATAAATATTCGCTGTGTTGAAAAATAAATACATTGATATATACAAATACTGACCCATTGAGTTAAAGATAAACACATTTTTCTCTGTTTTCCAGAAATCTAGTAAAAATTACAGGAGGAAGACTCGCTAAGCAAAAGCACATGGTGTATAGCGAGTACACGTGTGGTTGTCCCAATGGGAGGTGTACTGAATGTGAAACATGCTGTATTTGTATGAATATATATATATATCAGGATTTTAAATGCTATTAATTTTGGAATAGTTAGCAGTATAAATTACTTTGATGTAATATATTAGAAATAATACTGATGTTTCATATTAAAATAATCAGAATAAATAATGTGACATAGTACAGTACATTTGAACATGTAACTTATTAATATAAAGAAATTATAACATTTTAAACTACACATTTTAAAGAAATGCTTTTAAATGTTAGAAATGATTAAATGAAACTGTTTGTCATGCTGCCCCCAATGGCCAAAATCCAGTATTTCAGCCAGAAAGCCTTTGGCTGTTAAAAATGAAATTTCCCAGGGCCAATCCGATAAGACCTCCCAGATATCCAATGAAATGTTCAGTTTCAAAGGGCCAATCTGAGACAAGCTTCTGTTGTGCTTTTCCAATTTCACCAATGATGGTACTAATCAAAAAGGGGTGGGGCTATATAACATGATTTAACCCCAAGCATAGAGAGATAAAGGGGCTAACTCTTGCTAACTTGAGCTAACTTTGGCTGGCTGGCTGTGTGCTAAACTGTGACTGATAAAAAATTTGGCTGGGTTACATACAGTTACAAAAGGCATAATAGCTACCTTTCTTTTCCACATGCAAAAAAATAATTTTTGGTATTCTGAGGTGAATTGGATAAACAAAGAACAAATTTGGGAGCTGAATTATCGATTTGGTCATTTTTGGTGATGTATGATTGTTCTAATTTTTAATATTTTAAACAAAGGTAATTGGTAAGACCATAGTCAAATTGTAGTTAATAGACTAAAGGGGGACTCAGTATTTTAAACTTGTGTTTCATAGTCCTGAATAGTTTTAAGCTTGCCTTTTGTATGCTAAATATTTAAAACAAACATCCATTGTTGCTGTAGGTAGCAGACTTAAAGGAATACATTGTATTTTAAAACTAGTATTTCATAGCCTGTGTATTGTTAAACAAATCCTAAATGCTAAGTTGTTTATCTTTGCCAATATAGATATATATCTTAGAATTTGTCTTAACTGTAGGTAACTAAGAATTTAATTTAGCTTAGATAAATTGGCATGCCACATAGAGTTTGGTTGTTGGCACAAATACTATATACAATTTCTGATGTTTTAAATTGGAATTATATAGGATAAGTTGTGGCTAAATAGCTGATTGTATTGCTTGAATATTAGTAGCTAATATCTTGGAATCTCAGTGTGATATTTTAATGCAATTCAATTGTGAATAAGGCTAGTTCTAAAGGTAAATTTTATGAGATTTGCATATCATATTTTAATAGTTTTAAACATGTATAGTATTGATTCATATTCTTAATGTGTTTATAAATATTAACTAATAAAAAGAATTCAGGAATTTATATTAATTTTATGGTTTTAGTATATGCATATTGATTGAGGGTTTATTTTAAAGAATAATTATTAAATATATTGTATCTTAACCCGGCCATATACTGACAGGAATGTATCCCCCAATCAGCTAGCACTACCCAGGTGCTGAACAAGAAAAATGGGTTGGCTCCTAAGCCTACATTCCTGCTTTTTCAAATAAAGATACCAAGAGATCAAAGAAAATTGATAATAGAAGTAAATTAGAAAGATGCTTAAAATTGCCTTCTCTATCTGAATCATGAAATAAAAAATTTGGGTTTCATATCCCTTTAAGGCTTTTCAATAAGTATGTCCCTGAACTGCAAAACAATGCAGATATTGCTAACAAATTCACAGTGCAGTGCACTGAAGTGCTTAATAGCTGATATATGCTGACTGCCCTCATCATGTCATCATGATAACATTCAGAGAACATCAAGTGAAAACTTATTTCTAGAGGAAGAATACAGCACCATTTGATTTAAAAACATTTGGCCAGATTACGAGTTTTGCGTTAGGAGCTATGCTGTGCTAACGAGCAGTTTTTTCTCACCGCTTACTTACCTGCAGTGCTGGTATTATGGGTTTTTACAAACCCGGCGTTAAAAGGCAAGAAGTGAGCGTAGAGCAAAATTGTGCTCCATACCGCACTCCAATACCAGCGCTGCTTAAGTCAGCAGTGAGCTAGTTGTACATGCTCGTGCACGATTTCCCCATAGACCTCAATGGGGAGAGCCGGCTGAGAAAAAGTCTAACACCTGCCAAAAAGCAGCGTAAATCTTAGTAACGTAGCCCCATTGATTCCTATGGGGAAATAAAAGTTATGTTTACACCTAACACCCTAACATGAACCCTGAGTCTAAAAACCCCTAATCTTACACTTATTAACCCCTAATCTGCCTTTCCTGACATTGCCACCACCTACATTATATTTATTAACCCCTAATCTGCTGCTCCCAACATCGCTGACATCTACATTATATTTATTAACCCCTAATCTGCCTCCCCAATGTCGCCGCAACCTACTTACACTTATTTACCCCTAATCTGCCGCCCCCAACGTCGCCGCCACTATATTAAATGTATTAACCCCTAAGCCTAAGTCTAACCCTAACCCTAACACCCCCTAATTGAAATATAATTAAATGAAATCTAAATAAAATTTCTATCATTAACTAAATTATTACTATTTAAAACTAAATACTTACGTATAAAATAAACCCTAAGCTAGCTACAATATAACTAATAGTTACATTGTAGCTAGCTTAGGGTTTATTTTTATTTTACAGGCAAGTTTGTATTTATTTTAACTAGGTAGAATAGTTACTAAATAGTTATTAACTACTTAATAACTACCTAGCTAAAATAAATACAAATTGATCTGTAAAATAAAACCTAACCTAAGTTACAATAACACCTAACACTACACTACAATTAAATAAATTAACTAAATTAAATACCATTACATAAATTAACTAAATAAAATACAATTAAATAAATTAAATTACACAAAAAAAACAACACTAAATTACAGAAAATAAAAAACTAATTACAAGATATTTAAACTAATTACACCTAATCTAATAGCCCTATCAAAATAAAAAAGCCCCCCCAAAAAAATAAAAAAACCCTAGCCTAAACTAAACTATCAATAGCCCTTAAAAGGGCCCTTGCGGGGCATTGCCAAAAAAGTAATCAGCTCTTTTACCTGTAAAAAAAAAATACAAACAACCCCCCCCAACAGTAAAACCCACCACCCACACAACCAACCCCCCAAATAAAATACTAACTAAAAAAAACTAAGCTCCCCATTGCCCTGAAAAGGGCATTTGGATGGGCATTGCCCTTAAAATGGTATTTAGCTCTTTTGCAGGCCCAAATCCTAATCTAAAAATAAACCCACCCAATACACCCGTCAAAAAATACTAACACTAACCCCCGAAGATTCACTTAACGGGAGAAGTCTTCATCCAAGCGGCAAGATTTCCTCAACGAAGCTGGCAGAAGTGGTCCTCCAGATGGGCAGAAGTGATCCTCCAGACAAGCAGAAGTCTTCATCCAGACGGCATCTTCTATCTTCATCCTTCCGGCACGGAGCGGAGCATCCTCTTCAAACGACGTCTTCTTCGTAATGAATATCTATTTAAGTGACGTCATCCAAGATGGCGTCCCTTAGATTCCGATTGGCTGATAGAATTCTATCAGCCAATCGGAATTAAGGTAGAAAAAATCCTATTGGTTGATTGGATCAGCCAATAGGATTGAACTTCAATCCTATTGGCTGATCCAATCAGCCAATAGGATTGAGCATGCATTCTATTGGCTGATTGGAACAGCCAATAGAATGCCAGCTCAATCCTATTGGCTGATTGCATCAGCCAATAGGATTTTTTCTACCTTAATTCCGATTGGCTGATAGAATTCTATCAGCCAATCAGAATCTAAGGGACACCATCTTGGATGACATCACTTAAAGAGATATTCATTCAGAAGAAGACGTTGTTTGAAGAGGATGCTCTGCGCCGGATGTCTATGGAAGTCCCATAGAAAAAAGGGTTTACAAAGTTTACGTAAGTAAGTCGTTTTGCAGTAAGACCAAAGAAGTGTGTGGTGCCCCTAAACCTGCAAGACTCGTAATAGCAGCGGTAGTGAAAAAGCAGTGCTAGGACCTGTTATCGCTGCTTTTTCAGCTTAACGCAAGACTCGTAATCTAGCCGATTGTATTTTTCTCTGTTTCATTTAAAACAAAATATTTCAAATTTTTTTTCCAATAAGTTACAAATCTGTCAGCTGTAAAGTAAGAATGCTTTCAAAAATAGAAATGGTTATAGATTATTTTTTAATAAATTAACAAGTATCTAAATCAAATCAATATTTGGTGTGACGACCCTTGCCTTCAAAACAGCATCAATTCTTCTAGGCACATTTGCCCCAAGTCATTTAGTTATATAGGACCAGATTAGAAGTGGCGTGCTATCAATTTTTTTTGCTTGTGCACTAACTGCACCAAAAAAAATCTTTTAACACGGGTAGTTTAGCGCCTGTATCACCAGTTGAAAGTAAAATGTTTGCGCACAAGTGAAAACCGATGCACGCTAACTTCAGGACTTAAGATATCGCAACCACGCTAACTTCTTCTCACTATAGACTTCAACGGAGCACGCTGTTAAAAAAAACCCTAACATTTTTTGCTCATGAGCTATCCCGACACGCATTAGACCAACTGTGCTAAACCTGAAGGTAATTATGCATAGTTCACATAACAATATATAAATAAAAAAATATATATAAAAATAAATTTTAGCCCTTTCCAGTCAAATACCTTGTCATATACCCTTTAACCATTATAAAAGCATTTAATTAATATTTATATTTAATAGTTTTTATTAGAAAGTATATTTATATATATATATATATATATATATATATATATATATATACGTGTGTGTAATACTTTATTTAATGTATTTATGTTGTGCTTGGTACAACTTTTTTTGTTTGCAGTCAGGTACACCCATTTACTTTCAGCTTGTAATATGTGCGTAAGTTAGCGCAGTCATGATATTGCTAACTTTAACTCACCACTTAAAAACCAAGCCCATAGTCAGGTGTATGATTAAACAATTACACCAAACAGGTGCTAATTATCTTTAATTTAATATGTAGACTGAAACACAATCATTAACTAAAACATAAACAGCTGTGTAGGAAGAATAAAACCAGGCGAGGAACAGCCAAACTCTGCTAACAAGGTGAGGTTGCTGAAATATAAAAAGTCATACACCATGGCAAGTCTGAGCACAGCAACAAGACACAAGGTAGATATACTGCATCAGCAAGGTCTCTCCCAGGCAGAAATTTCAAGGCACTCAGGGGTAGGCTTGTACATATGTTTTTGAACAAAATGTGAATTTGTAACAAAAACACGGATATCCGTTTAGTTTTCACGAAAAGAATATCTGAACGAATGCACCAACTGATTTAAAGAAAACAAAGAAATACTGACAAATTTGTCAATATTAATTTGTTTCCTTTAAGTTAGTCTTAAGGGTTAAATACCTCTAGCGCATTGGAGAGGTACACGACCCTTCTATACAGAGCCCCGGGCCATGCTATTAGAAGGCTTAGTGCAGCGGATCCCAGAGCCTGCTTAAAAGGAGAAGGTCTTTTTCACTTAAAGAAGAATAACTTTTTCACCTTAAACAAAGGAACATTCACTTTGGTATAACAAAAACAAATGTAAATGTTTCCCAAATATTCAGTATTCGTTTTGTTTTAAGTGAATCAAATACTGAATTTTTGTGCTGCTGCACATGTCTAGTTGGGGATTCCAGCTATGCTGTCCAGGCTCTTCTGTAGAAGCACAAAGAAAATGGGCAACATCAAAGATCATAAATGCTGTGGTTGGCAAAGGAAATTGTGCAAGACACATCATGCTTACTTAAGTTACTTCCCTTTACAATTGGAAGGTGTTGAACAGTGTCATCAGCTCAAAGTGGGCAGAAACCAGTGGGACCCTGGTACACCCATCTTCTCTCTGGAGAAGTCTATTCAGAAGTGATCCACAATTTTTATTTCATGATTCAGATAGAACATACCATTTTAAACAACCTTCCATTTATTTATATGATCTAATTTGCTTCATTATCTTTGTATACTTTGTTGAAGAAGCAGCAATGCACTACTGGGAAGTAGCTCAATGCACTGGGTGAGCCAATAACATGAGGTATTTACATGCAGACACCAATCAGCAGCTCCTGAGTCTGCCTTGGTATCCCTTTCAACAAAGGATATCAAGAAAACAAAACAGACTAGGTAATAGATTCATAGAAGTAAACTCGAAAGTTGTTAAAAATCACATGATTTATCTGAATCATGAAAGAAAGAAAAAAATTGGCTTTTATGTCCCTTTACCACTCACGTATTGGCAAACAAATAGTGCAATAAGGAAATGCTTTAATGCATTAGAGCATTTCCTTATTGCAGCTTTGTGTAATTCTAACACATTTATTTAATGGGATATGAAACAGTTCTTCTACAGTAAAAAAATAATATATATATATAATACATTTTAAAAAGAAGCAGATTATTTAAAAAAACAACAGCAACCAATTTACTTATTTTCTTGCTAAATGAGCACTTAGAAATTCTAAGGCCTAGATTTAGAGTTCGGCGGTAGCCGTCAAAACCAGCGTTAGAGGCTCCTAACGCTGGTTTTGGGCGCCCGCTGGTATTTGGAGTCAGTGATTAAAGGGTCTAACGCTCACTTTTCAGCCGCGACTTTTCCATACCGCAGATCCCCCTACGCCATTTGCGTAGCCTATCTTTTCAATGGGATCTTCCTAACGCCGGTATTTAGAGTCGTTTCTGCAGTGAGCGTTAGAGCTCTAACGACAAGATTCCAGCCGCCTGAAAATAGCAGGAGTTAAGAGCTTTCTGGCTAACGCCGGTTTATAAAGCTCTTAACTACTGTACCCTAAAGTACACTAACACCCATAAACTACCTATGTACCCCTAAACCGAGGTCCCCCCACATCGCCGCCACTCGATTAAAATTTTTAACCCCTAATCTGCCGACCGCCACCTACGTTATACTTATGTACCCCTAATCTGCTGCCCCTAACACCGCCGACCCCTGTATTATATCTATTAACCCCTAACTTGCCCCCCACAACGTCGCCGCAAGCTACTTAAAATAATTAACCCCTAATCTTCCGACCGCAAATCGCCGCCACCTACGTTATCCCTATGTACCCCTAATCTGCTACCCCTAACATCGCCGACCCCTATGTTATATTTATTAACCCCTAATCTGCCCCCCTCAACGTCGCCGACACCTACCTACACTTATTAACCCCTAATCTGCCGAGCGGACCTGAGCGCTACTATAATAAAGTTATTAACCCCTAATCCGCCTCACTAACCCTATCATAAATAGTATTAACCCCTAATCTGCCCTCCCTAACATCGCCGACACCTACCTTCAATTATTAACCCCTAATCTGCCGACCGGAGCTCACCGCTATTCTAATAAATGTATTAACCCCTAAAGCTAAGTCTAACCCTAACACTAACACCCCCCTAAGTTAAATATAATTTTTATCTAACGAAATAAATTAACTCTTATTAAATAAATAATTCCTATTTAAAGCTAAATACTTACCTGTAAAATACATCCTAATATAGCTACAATATAAATTATAATTATATTATAGCTATTTTAGGATTAATATTTATTTTACAGGCAACTTTGTAATTATTTTAACCAGGTACAATAGCTATTAAATAGTTAAGAACTATTTAATAGTTACCTAGTTAAAATAATAACAAATTTACCTGTAAAATAAATCCTAACCTAAGATATAATTAAACCTAACACTACCCTATCAATAAAATAATTAAATAAACTACCTACAATTACCTACAATTAACCTAACACTACACTATCAATAAATTAATTAAACACAATTGCTACAAATAAATACAATTAAATAAACTATCTAAAGTACAAAAAATAAAAAAGAACTAAGTTACAGAAAATAATAAAATATTTACAAACATAAGAAAAATATTACAACAATTTTAAACTAATTACACCTACTCTAAGCCCCCTAATAAAATAACAAAGCCCCCCAAAATAAAAAATTCCCTACCCTATTCTAAAATACAAATATTACAAGCTCTTTTACCTTACCAGCCCTGAACAGGGCCCTTTGCGGGGCATGCCCCAAGAATTTCAGCTCTTTTGCCTGTAAAAAAAAACATACAATACCCCCCCCCCCAACATTACAACCCACCACCCACATACCCCTAATCTAACCCAAACCCCCCTTAAATAAACCTAACACTACCCCCCTGATGATCTTCCTACCTTGTCTTCACCATGCCAGGTTCACCGATCCGTCCTGGCTCCAAGATCTTCATCCAACCCAAGCGGGGGCTAGACATCCACTGAAGAAGTCCAGAAGAGGGTCCAAAGTCTTCCTCCTATCCGGCAAGAAGAGGACATCCGGACCGGCAAACATCTTCTCCAAGCGGCATCTTCTATCTTCTTCCATCCGATGACGACCGGCTCCATCTTGAAGACCTCCAGCGCGGATCCATCCTCTTCTTCCGACGACTAGACGACGAATGACGGTTCCTTTAAGGGACGTCATCCAAGATGGCGTCCCTCGAATTCCGATTGGCTGATAGGATTCTATCAGCCAATCGGAATTAAGGTAGGAATTTTCTGATTGGCTGATGGAATCAGCCAATCAGAATATAGTTCAATCCGATTGGCTGATCCAATCAGCCAATCAGATTGAGCTCGCATTCTATTGGCTGATCGGAACAGCCAATAGAATGCGAGCTCAATCTGATTGGCTGATTGGATCAGCCAATCGGATTGAACTATATTCTGATTGGCTGATTCCATCAGCCAATCAGAAAATTCCTACCTTAATTCCGATTGGCTGATAGAATCCTATCAGCCAATCGGAATTCGAGGGACGCCATCTTGGATGACGTCCCTTAAAGGAACCGTCATTCGTCGTCTAGTCGTCGGAAGAAGAGGATGGATCCGCGCTGGAGGTCTTCAAGATGGAGCCGGTCGTCATCGGATGGAAGAAGATAGAAGATGCCGCTTGGAGAAGATGTTTGCCGGTCCGGATGTCCTCTTCTTGCCGGATAGGAGGAAGACTTTGGACCCTCTTCTGGACTTCTTCAGTGGATGTCTAGCCCCCGCTTGGGTTGGATGAAGATCTTGGAGCCAGGACGGATCGGTGAACCTGGCATGGTGAAGACAAGGTAGGAAGATCATCAGGGGGGTAGTGTTAGGTTTATTTAAGGGGGGTTTGGGTTAGATTAGGGGTATGTGGGTGGTGGGTTGTAATGTTGGGGGGGGGGTATTGTATGTTTTTTTTTACAGGCAAAAGAGCTGAAATTCTTGGGGCATGCCCCGCAAAGGGCCCTGTTCAGGGCTGGTAAGGTAAAAGAGCTTGTAATATTTGTATTTTAGAATAGGGTAGGGAATTTTTTATTTTGGGGGGCTTTGTTATTTTATTAGGGGGCTTAGAGTAGGTGTAATTAGTTTAAAATTGTTGTAATATTTTTCTTATGTTTGTAAATATTTTATTATTTTCTGTAACTTAGTTCTTTTTTATTTTTTGTACTTTAGATAGTTTATTTAATTGTATTTATTTGTAGCAATTGTGTTTAATTAATTTATTGATAGTGTAGTGTTAGGTTAATTGTAGGTAATTGTAGGTAGTTTATTTAATTATTTTATTGATAGGGTAGTGTTAGGTTTAATTATATCTTAGGTTAGGATTTATTTTACAGGTAAATTTGTTATTATTTTAACTAGGTAACTATTAAATAGTTCTTAACTATTTAATAGCTATTGTACCTGGTTAAAATAATTACAAAGTTGCCTGTAAAATAAATATTAATCCTAAAATAGCTATAATATAATTATAATTTATATTGTAGCTATATTAGGATTTATTTTACAGGTAAGTATTTAGCTTTAAATAGGAATCATTTATTTAATAAGAGTTAATTTATTTCGTTAGATAAAAATTATATTTAACTTAGGGGGGTGTTAGTGTTAGGGTTAGACTTAGCTTTAGGGGTTAATACATTTATTAGAATAGCGGTGAGCTCCGGTCGGCAGATTAGGGGTTAATAATTGAAGGTAGGTGTCGGCGATGTTAGGGAGGGCAGATTAGGGGTTAATACTATTTATGATAGGGTTAGTGAGGCGGATTAGGGGTTAATAACTTTATTATAGTAGCGCTCAGGTCCGCTCGGCAGATTAGGGGTTAATAAGTGTAGGCAGGTGTCGGCGACGTTGTGGGGGGCAGATTAGGGGTTAATAAATATAACATAGGGGTCGGCGATGTTAGGGCAGCAGATTAGGGGTACATAGGGATAACGTAGGTGGCGGCGGTTTACGGAGCGGCAGATTAGGGGTTAAAAGTGTAATGCAGGGGTCAGCGATAGCGGGGGCGGCAGATTAGGGGTTAATAAGTGTAAGGTTAGGGGTGTTTAGACTCGGGGTACATGTTAGAGTGTTAGGTGCAGACGTAGGAAGTGTTTCCCCATAGGAAACAATGGGGCTGCGTTAAGAGCTGAACGCTGCTTTTTTGCAGGTGTTAGGTTTTTTTTCAGCTCAAACTGCCCCATTGTTTCCTATGGGAGAATCGTGCACGAGCACGTTTTTGATGCCGGCCGCGTCCGTAAGCAACTCTGGTATCGAGAGTTGCATTTGCGGTAAATATGCTCTACGCTCCTTTTTTGGAGCCTAACGCAGCATTTGTTTGAACTCTCGATACCAGAGTTAAATTTATGGTGCGGCCAGAAAAAAACCCGCGGAGCGTTAACAGCCCTTTTACCGCCGAACTCCAAATCTAGGCCTAAGTGAATCTATTCCCTGCAGCTAGATAAGAAAGCTACCATTACAAAATTGTAGTTCTACTGTCACATGATGTTTGCAACAAGTCCTCTACTGAGCATGGGCAATAAACTGACTGCAGCTAGAGCAGATGCCTCCTAGCAACAATTTAAATGAAAATCTATTAATTTGCCTTGACCTAATGAGTCGTTGAGTTCCGGCCCTCCCTTAACCACCACACATTTATAACCAATTTCCCGTTTTAACAATTGCTTGAAGAAAAACACCAGACTTTTCTTGGTATAAAATCTTTGGCCGCAGACAACTTTATTAAATAAATAAAACTCTTTTATAACCATATAAATAACGGTATAAAAACAATATACATTAAACACACTGGGCCAGCGACGCCGGTTTTTGCGCTGTTTTGGTATTACATATACGGCGTAGCAAACAAGTTACGCCCTTATATTTAACCCGTCGCTCGCAATTTTTACTCCCATAGGCTAACATAGGACCACGTCGTAAATCGGAATCGAATATCCAGCGCAAGGCCTTACGTGCCGAAAATGGAGAAATCTTACTCCATTTTTACCTTGCAATAAAAGGCAGCCGTAGCAGGCCTTGCGCTGAGTATGGGAGCACCGTAACTCCCGAAAATGCCTGCAAAAATAAACTAACACCTAACGCATGCGCAATGTCTATCTACCTGTCAACCGCAATCCCCCACCGCAATAACTAATAAAGTCTATTAACCCCTAAACCGCCATAGCCCACACCGCAAGTAATAACTAAATTATTAACCCCTAAACCGCCATAGCCCACATAGCCTATTAAATGTATTAACCCCTAATCTGCCGCCGCCAATGTCGCTGCCACTATAATAAAGTTATTAACCCCTAAACCTAAGTCTAACCCTAACCCTAACACCCCCCGACTGAAATATTATTTAAATAAATCTAAATAATATTACTATTATTAACTAAATTATTCCTATTTAAAACTAAATACTTACCTATAAAATAAACCCTAAGATAGCTACAATATAATTAATAATTACATTGTAGCTATTTTAGGATTCATTTTTATTTTACAGGCAACTTTAAATTTATTTTAACTAGGTACAATAGCTATTAAATAGTTAATAACTATTTAATAGCTACCTAGTTAAAATAAGTACAAATTTACCTGTAAAATAAATCCTAACCTAAGTTACAATTACACCTAACACTACACTATCATTAAATAAATTAACTACAATTACCTCAAATGAAATACAATAAAATAAAATAAACTATAGTACAAAAAAAAAGCCAATCGGAATTAAGGTAGGAAAAATCCTATTGGCTGATGCAATCAGCCAATAGGATTGAACTCGCATTCTATTGGCTGATTGGAACAGCCAATAGAATGTGAGGTCAATCCTATTGGCTGATTGCATAAGCCAATCGGATTGAACTTCAATCCGATTGGCTGATTGCATCAGCCAATAGGATTTTTCCTACCTTAATTCCGATTGGCTGATAGAATTCTATCAGCCAATCGGAATTGAAGGGGCGCCATCTTGGATGACGTCATTTAAAGGAACCTTCATTCTTCATTAGGACGTCGTAAGAAGAGGATGCTCTGCGCCGGATGTCTTCAAGATGGAGCCGCTCCTCGTCAGATGCAAGAAGATAGAAGATGCCCGGCTGGAGGACCTCTCCTGCCCGGATTCGATGAAGACTTCTGGCCGGATCAGATGAAGACTTCTGCCCGGCTGGGTGAAGACGGCTCAAGGTAGGATGATCTTCAAGGGGGTAGTGTTAGGGTTTTTTTAAGGGGGGATTGGGTGGGTTTTAGAGTAAGGTTGGGTGTGTGGGTGGTGGGTTTTAATGTTGGGGGGGTTGTATTTCTTTTTTTACAGGTAAAAAAGCAAATTACTTTGGGGCAATTCCCCGAAAAAGGCCCTTTTAAGGGCTATTTGTAATTTAGTATAGGGTAGGGAATTTTATTATTTTGGGGGGCTTTTTATTTTATTAGGGGGCTTAGATTAGGTGTAATTAGTTTAAACTTCTTGTAATTTTTTTTATTTTCTGTAATTTAGTGGGGGGGGGGTTTGTACTATAGTTTATTTTATTTAATTGTATTTAATGTTCCATAACCTGAGCAGACAGACATCGCCTGATTGACAGCCCCCCTGCTGGCGGCCCATTGGCCGTCAGTCTGCAGGGGGCGGCGTTGCACCAGCAGCTCTTGTGAGCTGCTGGTGCAATGCTGAATACGGCGAGCGTATTGCTCGCCGTTTTCAGCGAGGTCTGGCGGACCTGATCTGCGCTGTCGGATCAGGTCCGCCAGACTTTGATAAATTGGGGCCATGGAATTCTATAAAAAATGGACTGTCCCTGCGAGTGGCAAGATGTCTCCCGTACAAATAATGAAAGTTCTCTGCTAGGTAGAAGTTCTCAATGGAGGGCGAAGTACAAAGGTGAAAACCAGAGTGTTTTAAAACATGAATATTACGCTTAATACAAATCAAATGACGCTGTTTTCAGTACACTGTACCTTAAATTCGCTGTAATTTTTGTATGCATAGGTTTTCCTTTCAGAGTAATTAGTGTTTTGAGTATTTTGGTGAATATTCTACACTTTTTAACTGGAAGATCTGTAGTGCGAAAATGTTTATAGAATTACCCGGTGATTTGAGAGAAAATTTCATATACGCCCATGAGACGCCCATGTTCAGCCCATTTTACAAAAAACAACAACAATTACTCTGTATTTTGTACTCTTAAGTACAAATTTCTTGCTTTTTTTATTTTTTTTGCACATCCAGTGTACTTAAATTACAATTTATGCTGTGCATAGTTAATATGATTTATTCCTGTGTAATTTACATACAAATTTTACGTTTTGTTAAAATACGATTTTGGTGTTACGAATTTTGATGCACCTTAACAATACATTTTTTTCCTGTGTATTTTTGTGTGAATGGTTCAATATTTGTTTTATAAGATTTTAAAATTACGAATTTTATTGTGCATTTTTGTAATGTATGCGCCTCCACCCATACGAAAATGTAGGATACATCCTTTAGTGAGACACCCTTGGTGAGATTACATATGCGGCGTTGGCCGCAAAAGCTGTTGTCGCCTATTTTTAGTTGAATCTAGCAATCACATATACGGCGCCACATACAAGTTAGGTGTGTATACAGGGAGTGCAGAATTATTAGGCAAATGAGTATTTTGACCACATCATCCTCTTTATGCATGTTGTCTTACTCCAAGCTGTATAGGCTCGAAAGCCTACTACCAATTAAGCATATTAGGTGATGTGCATCTCTGTAATGAGAAGGGGTGTGGTCTAATGACATCAACACCCTATATCAGGTGTGCATAATTATTAGGCAACTTCCTTTCCTTTGGCAAAATGGGTCAAAAGAAGGACTTGACAGGCTCAGAATAGTCAAAAATAGTGAGATATCTTGCAGAGGGATGCAGCACTCTTAAAATTGCAAAGCTTCTGAAGCGTGATCATCGAACAATCAGGCGTTTCATTCAAAATAGTCAACAGGGTCGCAAGAAGCGTGTGGAAAAACCAAGGCGCAAAATAACTGCCCATGAACTGAGAAAAGTCAAGCGTGCAGCTGCCAAGATGCCACTTGCCACCAGTTTGGCCATATTTCAGAGCTGCAACATCACTGGAGTGCCCAAAAGCACAAGGTGTGCAATACTCAGAGACATGGCCAAGGTAAGAAAGGCTGAAAGACGACCACCACTGAACAAGACACACAAGCTGAAACGTCAAGACTGGGCCAAGAAATATCTCAAGACTGATTTTTCTAAGGTTTTATGGACTGATGAAATGAGAGTGAGTCTTGATGGGCCAGATGGATGGGCCCGTGGCTGGATTGGTAAAGGGCAGAGAGCTCCAGTCCGACTCAGACGCCAGCAAGGTGGAGGTGGAGTACTGGTTTGGGCTGATATCATCAAAGATGAGCTTGTAGGGCCTTTTCGGGTTGAGGATGGAGTCAAGCTCAACTCCCAGTCCTACTGCCAGTTTCTGGAAGACACCTTCTTCAAGCAGTGGTACAGGAAGAAGTCTGCATCCTTCAAGAAAAATATGATTTTCATGCAGGACAATGCTCCATCACACGCGTCCAAGTACTCCACAGCGTGGCTGGCAAGAAAGGGTATAAAAGAAGAAAATCTAATGACATGGCCTCCTTGTTCACCTGATCTGAACCCCATTGAGAACCTGTGGTCCATCATCAAATGTGAGATTTACAAGGAGGGAAAACAGTACACCTCTCTGAACAGTGTCTGGGAGGCTGTGGTTGCTGCTGCACGCAATGTTGATGGTGAACAGATCAAAACACTGACAGAATCCATGGATAGCAGGCTTTTGAGTGTCCTTGCAAAGAAAGGTGGCTATATTGGTCACTGATTGTTTTTGTTTTGTTTTTGAATGTCAGAAATGTATATTTGTGAATGTTGAGATGTTATATTGGTTTCACTGGTAAAAATAAATAATTGAAATGGGTATATATTTGTTTTTTGTTAAGTTGCCTAATAATTATGCACAGTAATAGTCACCTGCACACACAGATATCCCCCTAAAATAGCTATAACTAAAAACAAACTAAAAACTACTTCCAAAACTATTCAGCTTTGATATTAATGAGTTTTTTGGGTTCATTGAGAACATGGTTGTTGTTCAATAATAAAATTAATCCTCAAAAATATAACTTGCCTAATAATTCTGCACTCCCTGTATTTCACCCATTGCCCACTATTTTAACTCCCATAAACTAACATAGAACCAGCGTTGCAAGTCGGTATCACATATTCAGCACAAGGACTTACGCGCAGAGAATAGAGAAATTTTACTCCATATTCACTTTTCCACACATAGGCAGGCGCAGCAAGCCTTGCACTAAGTATGAAAGTACCATAACTCCCTATAAGTGTTAACAAACACCTAACGCATGCGCAATATCAACCCCTAATCCGCCATCCCCCCACCACAATAACTCATAAAATGTATTTACCTCTAAACTGTCATCCCCACAATGTAAACTACCTAATAAACATATAAACATCTAAACCGCCAACCCCCCACAACGCAAAGTACCTAATAAAAGTATTAACCCCTAATTGGCCAACCCACCACAACATAAAGTACCTAATAAAAGTATTAACCCATATACCCCCCACAATGCAAGCCCTGGCATACTCCTCTGACACGGTACCTACGCAGATGTTACCGTACTGCTGAGTGGCACTGGAGAAAATCTTGAAGTTATAAGGGAATTAATATTTATGGAGTGGAACACAACTGAAGAACCTTAATTGTAAAGTTTGATTTGTCTCACCCAGCTATAGGAATCCCTATGGGAGAGAGGAATTCCCTTAGACAGGTGATTTTGCTCAGAATAGGTAGAAAAGGAGAGAGAACCCCCAATACAGCTGACTATAAACTTACAAACAGTTAAAGCTAAAATGAATCAGCGTAAGGCAAATCCTCAGAACAGGAAGCTTGTTGTAACGGTGCAGCTGATACTTGTAAGTTCAGATTATAGGCATTTGGTTAAAGTTCATGCAAATTGTATACAGTTAGATACAGGTAGTTGAGTGAGAACAAATTGACAACAGAGAGCGTTAAGCCTTGCTAATAGTAACGAGTACCTGACAGAGTCTGGAAGCGGTTGAGACTGGGTCTGCAGCTCCGGTCTTGCTGAGATTGAGAAGCGTCCGTGTAGAGTGAGGAGGATGTGACGACACGCTTCAGCGGAGTCACTGAAAAATAACTGACAGGCAGCTGAGAGATGTATCAGAGGAGATAGGAGCTGCGGTTTTGGAGTGGTAGGTGGAAACTTTAAAGTAAGCACACTTAGACTCTATTGTGAGTAAGGTAAAAGGCAGACAGATTGCAGTATACAAATGAGCTAGAATTACCCCACAGATACTTGGCAGCTTTATGAGAGAGTGGAGACTCCGTGACAAGGTGCAGCTGAAATGCTAGGGTCCCAGTTTGAATCAAATCCTATGCAGGAGAAAATAGAAAGTTAATAAGCCTTTCCACAAGGCAGAGTGCTGGCTTTGTAATCCAAAAGTATGGCGTACAATCTTCAATACTAAGCATAGGTTGATTTGTGAGCAGGTGTTTTAAAAGAGACTCAGCCAATGAGGAGGAGTGGGTGTAGCTGACAGAGACAGGTAGAAAACACAGAACCTGACAGTACCCCCTCCTCAAGGACGCTGTTCCACAGCGACAGGTCCAGGGCGATCAGGATGGCGTCGGTGGAAGAGAGACACCAGACGAGGAGAATTAAGGGTGGAAAAAGGCTCCCAGGTATCCTCATCACTTGAGTAATTCTTCCACCTCACAAGATACTGCAAAACCCCCTTGGAAAATCTGGAGTCAAGAATTGATTCAACCTCGTATTCATCATCTGATAAGGGAGTAGCCACAGGGGGAAGTAGCACTTGGTCATTCCATAATCGGACATAGGGTTTTAGCAATGAAACGTGAAAAGTAGCATGTATCTTAAGAGTGGTTGGGAGTAGTAGTCTGACAGCATTTTCGTTCACGATCTTCTGAATAGGGAAAGGTCCAATGAAAAGACTGGCCATCTTTTTCAAGGGAATCTGTAATCTAAGATTCTTAGTGGATAGCCAGACGAGATCACCTACTGCATAATTAGGTGCTTTCCTTCTTCTCAGATCATAGTAGTGTTTTTGCGTAGCTTGTGCATCCAGAATGTTTTGCCTTATCAAATCGAAGTTGTTTTGGAGAGAAGTGTGCAATTCGTCCAGTGTAGGGGAGTCTGGAGAACCAAGAGAAGAGAAGGTAAAATCTGGGTGATAAGCATAATTTGCAAAAAATTGTGTCATCTTGATGGATGAGTTGATAGAGTTATTGTAAGCAAACTCAGCCATGGAGAGGAACTTGACCCAGTCATTCTGATGGTAAGAACAATAACATCTCAAATAATGCTCGAGCCATTGATTCAATCTCTCTGCTTGTCCATTAGTTTGGGGGTGGAAAGCAGTAGTGTAACGATGGTCAATCTGAGTTAATTCACAAAGTTTAGTCCAAAATTTTGAGGTAAATTGGGTACCTCTGTCGGTCGTCAGGACAGGTGGAATACCATGTAGCTTGATAATATGGTCGATAAAGAGAGATGCTGTTTCCGAAGATGTAGGTAGTTTGTGCAAGGGCACAAAGTGGGCCATCTTTGTGAAAAGATCAATGACTACGAGGATCGTATTTGATTATTTGAGGGAGGAAGGTCAACTATGAAATCCATCGAAATGTGATACCAGGGTTTAGTAGGGACTGGTAATGGCATTAATAGACCAAATGGTGGTTTTCGTTTGGGTTTGCAGGAGGCACAAGTCCTACAAGTAGTTATGTAGTCGAGTACAGTGGATTTCATATCAGGCCACCAGAAGGTACGAGCTAATAGGTCCAGAGTGCGATGGAGTCCAGAATAACCAGCAAGAGGTGAGTCATGACAGGTCTTTATGATGCGAGATCTCAGCTCTGGAGGTAAGTAGATCTTTTTGCCATGATAATACATTCCAGAAGTCTTTGCTAGGTATGGTAGTGGTGGTCTTGGTTGTTCTTTGCAGTATTTTTTGAGATCTGTAAGTAAGGTAGAGGTGAGTCCAACAAAACAGTGTGGAGGAATAATCTCCTTCCTGATAGGGAGGTCGTTTGGTTTTTCTGGAAGGCAAGATAAGGCATCAGCCTTGGCATTCTTGTGGGCAGTTCTATAGATGATATTAAAGTTGAAACGGTCAAAATAAAGACTCCAACGCACCTGTCTAGCTGAGAGGGTTTTGTTGGAGTGTAGATATTGCAGGTTTTTGTGATCAGTGAAAATGTTAATGGGTAAGGTAGTGCCCTCCAGTAGGTGTCTCCAATGTTCTAGTGAGCGTTGAATGGCAAGCAACTCCTTGTCACCAATAGCATAGTTTCTTTCAGCTGGACTCATAGCCTTGGAGAAGTAAGAGATGGGATGTAATGGATCAGATAGGGATTTCTGTTGAGAAAGGACAGCACCGATGGCGAAGTCTGAGGAGTCGACCTCGAGAGTGTATTGATGTTCTGGATTAGGGAATTGTAAAATTGGAGCCAAAGTGAACTTGGTTTTGAGGTATGAAAAAGCCGTATCAGCATCAGTTCCCCAGGAGAAGGGAGTTGCAGAACCAGTAAGGACTGTCAGAGGTTTTACGATCTTGGAGAAATCCTTGATAAATTTTCTGTAATAATTGGAAAACCCAAAAAAACGCTGTAATTCTTTTCGAGTCTTGGGCTGGGGTAAATCAATAACAGCCTCAACCTTTTCTTTCTGCATCTTGATACTGGAGGGAGAGATGTCATAACCAAGGAAAGATACTTGATTTGTATGAAATTGGCATTTTTCTAGTTTAGCATAAAGCTTGTGAGCTCTGAGTCTTGATAATACTTGACGGACGTTTTTCACATGGTCCTGAGGATTTCGTGAGTAAATAAGTATATCATCGAGATAAATCACTAAACATACGTCAAGTAGATCACGGAACACATCGTTGATGAAGAATTGGAAGGTGGCGGGGGCGTTGCATAGGCCGAATGGCATCACCAGGTATTCATAGAGACCATGCCTGGTCCTGAACGCCATCAGCCACTCATGACCCTCTTTTATTCTGACTAAATTATACGCCCCTCTTAGATCAAGCTTGGTGAATATGGTTGCTTCTGAAAGTCTCTCAATCATCTCGGGCATAAGAGGCAAGGGATACCGATTTTTAATCGTACACTTATTAAGTTCACGGTAATCAATGATTGGTCTGAGGTAGGAATCTTTATTACGTACAAAGAAGAAACCTGCCCCTGCTGGGGAGGTGGAGGGTCTGATAAAAACCTTTTTGAAGGTTTTCTTCCAAGTAATCCTTAAGGAACGCTAATTCTGGGTTGCTGAGAGGATAGAGGTGACCAACAGGGATCCGAGCACCTGGTTGTAGATCTATAGGGCAATCATAAGCCCTGTGAGGTGGCAGATTCTCAGCCTGAGTCTTACTGAATACATCACTAAAATCAGAATAATGTTCAGGTAGACTTTCAGTGTGACAGGTAGAATGTAGGAGAAAGGAGGCTGGGAAACATGTTTTTGTGCAATAATCGGAATTAAAGGAAACCAAATTATAGTAGGGTTATGTAACTGCAACCATTTTAACCCTAAAATCAAAGAAAAATGGGGTGAGGGTAAAACATCAAAGCAAATAAATTCGATGTGACCAGAGATATTAATGAGTATAGGAACAGTCTCATGTGTGATTGGACCAGAGAACATAAGAGATCCATCAATAACTTTGATCGGTATGGGAGAGTTCTTTAGGACCAGAGGGATTTTGTTCTTTTCACAAAAAACTTGATCCAAGTAATTTCCGGAGGCACCTGAGTCGATAATGGCATCATCAATCGTCACATGGTTTTGCTCCAGCTGTAGGGAGAGAGATAAAGTACAGTAAGTAGATTGTACTTGATGCTGGATTGAGGAGAATAAGTAATAGGACTTACTTTTCTTGTTTTTGGACAGGACTGAGCAATCTTGTACATTGTGTGAGGGACTGGCACAGTACATACAAAGGTTGCCAAGCCTTCTGTGTGTCTTTTCTTGGAGGGTAAGAGGACCTCTGAGGAACCCAATATCCATATGTTCTACCTGAGCTTTTGAAGGAGAGGTGGTGTTAACATATGTGATCTTTGGCTTGGAGTCAGTGGCATATTTCTCTGCTTTCCTCTCCCATAGACGTCGATCGATTTGTATTGCCATTTTCATGAACAGTTCCAGGGTCTGTGGTAATTCGATTCGGGCAAACTCATCCTTCAATTGCTCAGAAAGACCCAACTGGAATTGGTTTCGGAGAGCAACAGGAGTCCAGAGGGAATCCGTGGCGAACTGTTTAAAGTCCGTGACATACTCCTCCACTGGCCTTTTTCCCTGTCTGAGATTTCTCAAGGAAGTTTCAGCTGTGAGCTGTACATCAGTATCCTGGAACATCTCATCCATGGCGGTGAAAAAATCCTCCAAGGAGGCTAATATTGGATCCTGTGTCTCAAGGAACTTGTCTGCCCAATTTCGGGGGTCTCCCTGGAGGAATGAGATGGTTGTCAGGACTTTTACTCTTTCTGTGGGGTAAGTCCTAGGTCTCATAGTAAAGAGCAGGCAGCAAGCATTCTTGAACTGCCTATAAACTTTGCGATTTCCAGAGAACAGATCTGGTAGAGATATTTGGGGCTCTATTATAGGTTCATGTAAATTTGATTTAACAGCTATTGAGTCTTTTATGATATTCTTTAATGCTGCGTTTTCAATTTGAAGTTCATGCAACCCCTGAGCTAGCTGATCAACCTTCTGAGTTAAATTATATACAATCTGGCGAAGGTCTGCTGGTTCCATGGTTGAGGCTTAGTATTATATAAGGGAATTAATATTTATGGAGTGGAACACAACTGCAGAACCTTAATTGTAAAGTTTGATTTGTCTCACCCAGCTATAGGAATCCCTATGGGAGAGAGGAATTCCCTTAGACAGGTGATTTTGCTCAGAATAGGTAGAAAAGGAGAGAGAACCCCCAATACAGCTGACTATAAACTTACAAACAGTTAAAGCTAAAATGAATCAGCGTAAGGCAAATCCTCAGAACAGGAAGCTTGTTGTAACGGTGCAGCTGATACTTGTAAGCTCAGATTATAGGCATTTGGTTAAAGTTCATGCAAATTGTATACAGTTAGATACAGGTAGTTGAGTGAGAACAAATTGACAACAGAGAGCGTTAAGCCTTGCTAATAGTAACGAGTACCTGACAGAGTCTGGAAGTGGTTGAGACTGGGTCTGCAGCTCCGGTCTTGCTGAGATTGAGAAGCGTCCGTGTAGAGTGAGGAGGATGTGACGACACGCTTCAGTGGAGTCACTGAAAAATAACTGACAGGCAGCTGAGAGATGTATCAGAGGAGATAGGAGCTGCGGTTTTGGAGCGGTAGGTGGAAACTTTAAAGTAAGCACACTTAGACTCTATTGTGAGTAAGGTAAAAGGCAGACAGATTGCAGTATACAAATGAGCTAGAATTACCCCACAGATACTTGGCAGCTTTATGAGAGAGTGGAGACTCCGTGACAAGGTGCAGCTGAAATGCTAGGGTCCCAGTTTGAATCAAATCCTATGCAGGAGAAAATAGAAAGTTAATAAGCCTTTCCACAAGGCAGAGTGCTGGCTTTGTAATCCAAAAGTATGGCGTATAATCTTCAATACTAAGCATAGGTTGATTTGTGAGCAGGTGTTTTAAAAGAGACTCAGCCAATGAGGAGGAGTGGGTGTAGCTGACAGACAGGTAGAAAACACAGAACCTGACAGATGTTCAGCTGATTTTCTTCATTACAAGTTCACTTTGAATTCCTACTTTTCTGCCCTTAATCTCTATAAGCAACATTACTTCTCTACTCTTATCTCTAATCTTTCTTCAAACCCAAAACGTCTGTTTTCCACTTTCAATACTCCTCTCTGCCCACCCCCACCACCTAATACAACTTCTCTGTCAGCTCAAGACTTTGCCAGCCAGTTCAATAACAAAATTGACTCCATCAGAAACAAAATGAGATCTCAACATACTTCCATTCTCTCACCCCCTCAAACTCTCGCAAACAACCACAACCCACATAGCCATAAATTTAGCTCTTTCTTCCCTGTTACTGAGGAAGAAGTTTCAGCACTTATACTGAGCTCTCACCTCACGACTTGTCCTCTTGACCCTATCCCCTCACAGCTGTTCCCCTCACTCTCTTCTACTCTTACCCATATACTCACACACCTTTTCAACCTCTCCCTCAGCACCGGTATATTTCCCTCAATTCTGAAACATGCACTGGTCACACCTATCCTCAAAAAAACCTTCTCTTGAGCCAACCTTCCCATCCAACTACCACCCTATTTCCCTACTCCCTCTTGCCTTAAAGCTTCTCGAAAAGCTAGTATATGCAAGCCTACCCATTTCCTTACATTAAACTCCCTCCTCGACCCACTGCAATCTGGATTTCTTCCCCATCACTCCACAGAGACAGCAATCCTTAAGGTTACCAATGACCTACTTACAGCAAAATCAAAAGGCCACTTCTCTCTGCTTATCCTCCTTGATCTGTCCACAGCCTTTAATACTATTGACCACCCTCTTTTGCTCCAAACCCTCCAATCATTCGGCATTTGGCACACAGCCCACTTGTGGTTCTCTTCCTACCTGTCAAATCGTATCTTTAGTGTAGCCTTCTCTGGGCCTCCTCTGCCCCATCAACTTTCTGTTGGGGTACCACAAGGCTCTAACCTCGGTCCCCTTCTCTTCTCAATCTACACGTCATCATTAGGTTCCCTAATAAAGTCCCACGGGTTCCAATATCACTTGTATGCTGACCACACCCAAGTCTACTTCTCTGCACCAGACCTATCTCCTTCCTTGCTAACCCGTGTTACTAACTGTCTTTCTCACATCTCCTCCTGGATGTCTTCTCACTACCTCAAGCTAAATCTCTACAAAACTGAGCTCCTTATTTTCCCTCCTTCTTCCAAAATCTCCAGCCCCAATCTCTCTATAACTGTCGAAAACTCCATCATTACCCCTAACCCGCATGCCCGATGTCTTGGGGTCACACTTGACTCGGATCTTTCTTTCACACCTCACATTCAGTCCTTGGCTAAATCCTGTTGCTTCCATCTTAAAAACATCTCTAAAATTAGACATGTTCTTACACAAGACACAACTAAGATTTTAATCCACTCTCTCATCCTTTCCCGCCTTGATTACTGCCACTCTGTCCTCTCTGGTCTCCCCAGCTGCTGCCTAGCTCCTTTACAATCCATAATGAATGCCTCTGCCAGGCTCATCTTCCTTACACGTCGCTCTTCATCTGCTGCACCTCTCTGCCAGTCCCTTCACTGGCCTCCTCTTGCCTCCAGGATTAAACACAAAATTCTCACTCTGACACACAAGGCCCTCAAATGCACTGCTCCCCCCTATATCTCAGACCTTGTTTCCAGATACTCTCCCTCCCATGCCCTTCGCTCTGCCCATGACCTCCTACTCTCCTCCTCTCTTGTTACCTCCTCACACTCCCGCTTATAGGACTTCTCCGGACTGGCTCCCATCTTGTGGAACTCTCTGTCTCGCTCCACAAGACTCTCCCCTAGTTTTGAAAACTTCAATCACTCCCTAAAGACTCTACTGTTCAGGGATGCATACAACCTACACTAACCTTTATTTATACTGTTTCCTCCATTGATATCCCCTGAACCCCTTAGCATGTAAGCCTAAAAAACCATACTGTTTGTAGATCACCTTCTTTAGAGCTGACTACAACAGTGTGACTCTTGGCAGGGCCCTCTACCCTTCTGATCCCTATAAATGTTTCCTTGTATTCCGCGCTGCGGAATCTGTTGGCGCTCTTCAAATAACTAATAATAATAATAATAATATACTGCCAAATACCCACAATGCAAATAACTACTTAACCTATTGACCCCTTAATCTAATAACTAAGCCCCCTAACCTAACCCCAATTAAAATACAACTACAAAAAATAAAAAAGACTATCTACCTTAAAAATTTATTAAAAATTACAAAAATAAAAAATCCTAACTTTACATTAAAATAAAAAATCCTAACATTACAGTAAAAATAAAAAACCTAAGATTACAGGTAAATAAAAAACCTAAGATTACTTTAAAGGGATAGTCTACACTAAAATTGTTCTTGTTTAAAAAGATAGATAACACCTTTACTGCCCTTTCCCCAGTTTTCAACAACCAACATTGTTATATTAATATACTTTATAACATTTAAACCTCTAAATTTCTGCCTGTTTCTAAGCCACCATAGACAGCCTCTTATCACATGCTTTTTTTATTTGCTTTTCACAACAGGAGACTGCCAGTTTATGTGGGCCATAAAGATAACAATGTGTTCACATCCAAGGAGTTATTTAAGAGTTAGCACAACACAGTACTAAATGCAAGTCAATAGATAATCACTAAAAAGTCATGTGATCAGGGGGCTGTCAGAAGATGCTTAGATACAAGGTAATCACAGAGGTAAAAAGTAGATTAATATAACTGTGTGGGTTATATTATTGAGTCAGGACGTTTATCGGACAAAACGCGTTGAGGTAACACAACACTCTGACGTCACTGACGTCCTCTGATGACCCAGGTGCTTCTTACCAGCCCACGGATACAGCGCATATCTCGGACGAAGCTCAGTTCAACTCCACCATCATTCCCTGGCACTCGTAGGACTCTCATACTCTCAGAGCGTGGACGCTCACATACTCAGAGCGAGTATACATTGCTTGTTTTTATTGTTCTCTTGTAAGTGTGCATTTTTAATTAGCACAAATTGTAAAAACTTTTACTCTTAGATGGGATGCGCTGTGTTTTTTGTTTCTGCAGTTATGCAAAACTGGGGAATGGGTAATAAAGGGATTATCTATCTTTTAAGACAATGCAAATTCTATTGTAGACTGTCCCTTTAAAATAAAAAAAACTGTATATGGAATCCCATCAGGGAAATAGAAGAGCTGGTGAGCATTCTTATAGAATATCACTAGCCCAGAGAGATCTTTTTAGAATTGGGGCCTAGGTAACAGCAGTGTCTGCTGCCATGTAGTGTTTCAGACACGTGCTTGCTGCCTATATTATCTTTTGGCTATGGACTATTTGGATATGCATTAGTGGCTCCCCCTACTGATGCATTTTGTATCATTTCTCTTAATTTTTTTGAAAACTGAAATTGCCTTTAATTTTGAAGCTACCGCTAAAAAACAGTCAGCCAGATTACGAGTTTTGCGTTATGGCTGGCTCGCTAATAACCTGAAAGTTATTTTAACTGCTCACCTTTAATAGCGCTGCTATTACAGTTTTGCAAAAAAAAAAAACGCTTGTGCGGGCGATATGGGTGCATTGAGCACCATACCGCACCCAAATTCAAGCAGTGTTTTGACGTGCTTGTGGACAACATTTCCATAGACATCAATGGGGAGAGCCGGCTAAAAAAAAGCCTAACACCTGCAATCGCGGAGCGTAAATCTCTGTAATGCAGCCCCATTGATGTCAATGGGGAAAAGAATGTATGTTTAAACCTAACACCCTAGCATAAACCCCGAGTCTAAACACCCCTAATCTGCCGCCCCCGACATCGCCCACACCTACATTACACTTATTAACCCCTAATCTGTCACCCCCAATGTCGCCGCCGCCACTATACTAAAGTTATTAACCCCTAGACCTCTGGCCTCCCACATCACTAACAATAAATAAATATATTAACCCCTAACATAACCTAAGTCTAACCCTAACGTAACCCTAACACCCCCTAACTTTAATATAATTAAAATAATTCTAAATAAAACTTACTATTAATAACTAAATAATTCCTATTTAAAACTAAATACTTACTTACCTGTAAAATAAACCCTAAGCTAGCTACAATATAACTAATAGTTACATTGTAGTTAGCTTAGGTGTTATTTTTATTTCACAGCTAAGTTTGTATTTATTTTAACTAGGTAGACAAGTTAGTAAATAGTTATTAACTATTTACTAGCTACCTAGTTAAAATAAATACAAATTTACCTGTAAAATAAAACCTAACCTGAGTTACACTAACACCTAACATTACAATAATTAAATTAACAAAATACAATTATCTAAATTACACAAAATAAAAAAGAAATTATCAAAAATAAACAAATTACACCTAATCTAATAGCTCTATCAAAATAAAAAAGCCCCCCCAAAAATAAAAAAAATAACCTAGCCTACACTAAACTGCCAAATGGCCCTAAAAGGGTCTTTTGCGGGACATTGCCCCAAAGAAATCAGCTCTTTTACCTGTAAATAAAAATACAAACAACCCTCCAACAATAAAACCCACCACCCACACAACCAAACCCCCCAAATAAAATCCATCTAAATAAACCTAAGCTCCCCATTGCCCTGAAAAGGGCATTTGGATGGGCATTGCCCTGAAAAGGGCATTTAGCTCTTTTACATTGCCAAAAAAGCCTAAGCTAAAAATAAAACCCACCCAATAAACCCTTAAAAAAACCTAACACTAACCCCCGACGATCCACTTACAGTTTTTGAAGACCGGACATCGATTCTCATCCAGGCGGTGAAGTCCTCATCCAGGCGGCAGAAGTCTTCATCCAAGCGGGCAGAAGTCTTCATCCAGATGGCATCTTCTATCTTCATCTATCCGGCACGGAGCGGGTCCATCTTCAAGACATCCAGCGCTGAGCATCCTCTTCTTCCGATGGCTGTTGAAGAATGAAGTTTCCCTTTAAATGAAGTCATCCAAGATGGCGTCCCTTACATTCTGATTGGCTGATAGAATTCTATCAGACAATAGAAATTAAAGGGGAAAAATCCTATTGGCTGTTACAATCAGCCAATAGGATTGAGCTTTCCTCCTATTGGCTGATCCAATCAGCCAATAGGATTGAGCTTGCATTCTATTGGCTGATTGGAATAGCCAATAGAATGCAAGCTCAATCCTGTTGGCTGATTGGATCAGCCAATAGGATGAAAGCTCAATCCTGTTGGCTGATTGCAAGAGCCAATATGATTTCCCCCCCCCTTAATTCCTATTGGCTGATAGAATTCTATCAGCCAATCTGAATGTAAGGGACGCCATCTTGGATGACGTCATTTAAAGGGAAACTTCATTCTTCAACAGCCATCGGAAAAGGATGCTCTGCGCCGGATGTCTTGAAGATAGAACCGCTCCGCGCCGGATGGATGAAGATAGAAGATGCCGTCTGGATGAAGCTTTCTGCCCGCTTGGATGAAGAATTCTGCCGCCTGGATAAGGACTTCACCGCCTGGATGAGGATGGATGTCTGGTTTTCAAAAACTGTAAGTGGATCGTCGGGGGTTAGTGTTTTTTGAGGGCTTATTGGGTGGGTTTTATTTTTCGCTTAGGTTTTTGGGCAATGTAAAAGAGCTAAATTCCCTTTTCAGGGCAATGCCCATCCAAATGCCCTTTTCAGGGCAATGGGGAGCTTAGGTTTATTTAGATAGAGTTTTATTTGGGGGGGTTTGGTTGTGTGGCTGGTGGGTTTTACTGTTGGGGGGTTGTTGGTATTTTTTTTTTACAGGTAAAAGAGCTGATTTATTTGGGGCAATGCCCCACAAAAGGCCCTTTTAAGGGCCATTGGCAGTTTAGTGTAGGCTAGGGTTTTTTTTATTTTGGGGGGCTTTTTTATTTTGATAGGGCTATTAGATTAGGTGTAATTCGTTTCTATTTTTGATCATTTCTTTTTTTTATTTTGTGCAATTTAGTGGGGGTTTTTTTTTGTAATTTAAATAATTGTATTATGTTAATTTAATTAATTTAATTTTATTGTAATGTTAGGTGTTAGTGTAACTCAGGTTAGGTTTTATTTTACAGGTAAATTTGTATTTATTTTAACTAGGTAGCTAGTAAATAGTTAATAATTATTTACTAACTAGTCTAGCTAGTTAAAATAAATACAAACTTAGCTGTGAAATAAAAATAAAACCTAAGCTAGCTACAATGTAACTATTAGTTATATTGTAGCTAGCTTAGGGTTTATTTTACAGGTAAGTAAGTATTTTGTTTTAAATAGGAATTAGTTAGTTATTAATAGTAGGTTTTATTTAGATTTATTTTAATTATATTTAAGTTAGGGGGTGTTAGGGTTAGGGTTACGTTAGGTTTAGGGGTTAATAGGTTTATTATAGCGGCGGAGTGGGCGGACGGCAGATTAGGGGTTAATAATCTTTAAATAGTGTTTGCGATTCGGGAGGGTGGTGGTTTAGGGGTTAATAATTTTATTATAGTGGCAACGATGTCAGGGAGGGGCGGAATAGGGTTTAATACATTTTTAAGTGGCGGCGATGTCCAGAGCGACAGATTAGGAGTTAATATTTTTATTATAGTGTTTGCAATGCGGGAGGGCCTCGGTTTAGGGGTTAATAGGTAGTTTATGGGTGTTAGTGTACTTTTTAGCACTTAAGTTATGAGTTTTATGGTACAGCTTTGTAACGTAAAACTCATAACTACTGACTTTAGATGGTGCTACGAATCTTGACTGTATAGAATGTACCGCTCACTTTTTGGCCTCCCAGGCAAAACTCGTAATACCGGCGCTATGAAAGTCCCATTGAAAAAGGACTTTTTTAAAAGTGCGGTACTGACGTTGCGTGACGGCCAAAAAAGTGTGCGGTTCACCTATACCTGCAAGACTTGTAATATCAGCGGTAGGGAAAAAGCAGCATTATACTCATAACGCCCAACTCGTAATCTAGCTGAGTGTAATTAGCACATGGTGTTCTTTAGGGGATTTACCAGTGTTTTTATTTCTTACCCACCCTTTCTTTTATTTACCGATTTGTTAGTCGTCTCACAGGGGGGCCAAGATAAATAGAAATTATCACCAAATATAAGCAATTTCTATATCTTGGCCTATACCCTGGGTAATACTTACCAGGCTTCCTCCCTTTTGCCTGGTTCACCCATTTTGGCTGGACTTCACTAGGAGGCGGAAGGGGTGAGGTTCCATCATTTTATAGGTAATTAGGGGACTGGATAGTTTTGGGCCAAGATATAGAAATTGCTTATATTTGGGTGATTATTTGTAGTTATGTTTCAGTACAGGATACCAGTAGAAAGAGGTGCATGTCTCTTTAAGCTAATGGATTTTGCATTTATATTGAACTTCACAAATTCTCAAAGCTACGAGACATAATCTGACTATACTAGCAATTATTATAGGGAATCCCCAGAAACAAGGCATCTCACTTGCAAATTAATAATCATTCCACTTGTACATTATTAACACGCATGTTCATGATGTATTTAGGGAAAGATGAAATAATTATGCAAATGAATAGTCTGCATGCCATATTTGTGTAATTGCTGTTTATTTATTGCTGCACCTGTACAGGTGTGCCTGATTGCGAAAAATGCATTTGTTTGTAATTTGCTGATTGACTTGGACGTTTCAAGCAAACATTTGATGTTGATGAAATTTCCTGTGCTATTTCTGTAATTTCTAAATGTCACCTTACATATTTATTTGATTATTTATTTATTTTATTGATATAAAAACACTGATTTGTAATGACTAATTGTAACACTTAAAGGGACAGTGTACTGTAAAATTAGTTTTCACTTATGTGTTTCCAATGATTTGTTATACCAGTTGCATAGTCTAAATGTTTATTTTTGTATCTGAAATTGCAGTTTTTGCTTTTTGACACCACATCCCATTTGAAGGGGTTAGACTTGAAGGGAGATCAGACCTCCTTATCTTATCACTTTTTAAACACATAAATGTTTCCTCATCTTATCTCTGTCTGTATACCAAAGCCCAGTATTTAGAAAAAAACAAATTAAAATAAACATTTTAGTACATGTCACTCCCACTCCCCACTGGAAGTGCGATGCATTTTGTTTACATAACTTTTCTATAGCCAATACTTAAAGGCAAAATATATAAATGTTTGCACTCTACTAATGTATGTCGGATCTGAAATAGGTGCATGCAGTCATAATAATAGTAGAAAATGTGTAAAAAAAAAAGAGAGAATAACAAATATATATATATGATTATTAAAGAATGACAAGGCAGCACTCTGATCCAATTTAAGAAAAATATTTATTTACCTCTCTCCACAGATGTCTGCAGCACCCAAATCACCAAATTGAGACAATGTAATTAAATTACGCAATCAAACATAAAACCAAAACATAGCATATCTAGGCCTGGAAATTAAGTAATATGAGCTGGTATAGGTAGAGATGAGCACATAAGTGAAATACCATGCTCACCAAAACTGAACCTAGATTTTGCACAGATCCAAAATTGCTGTACATTTAACAAGAAATAAGGCAATGCAAACAATACTCATAAAACACTGAACTACATACAATGCTGGTACAGTCCATCTGGAGCACTTAGTGTAAAGACACGCTCCGTATAAAGTTCAGTGGGACTGTAATAGCCATCAACGGATGCATGCATGACATCACTCAAAGGAGAAAAACAAGCGATTTTTGAATGCCTCGCCACATATAGCAGTAGCGTTCCTGTGTATCCTTAGATGAAGTCGTGCGCCAGGTGTAAACAAACTGCTTGTGTAAAACTGCAGCAATCACAGCGGTCAAGCAACAGGTATCTCGTGTATGTTACTTATTCCAGCGCTTCATACCATCTTTCTCAGGAACCAACAAGGTATTGAGCATTTGCACTCATGCTTTTCAACTTAATCTCCTTGAATATGTCAGCGGATTCCACCTTTGGAACATAGGATTAGCTTGTTTCAAATGTGCCGGTACAAGGAGCGTCAGACATGATGCGTTTCGCCCCTCCCCTTTGTGGGCTAACTTCAGGGCTTCGTCAGATGCGGTTTGTTGTTAGATCCGGCCTTATATAGCACGGCTGATATCCAAATTTTTTTTTTTTTTTTTTTTTTTTTTAAACTTTTATTTTATAGTAAAGAAAACAATAGTCAAATGTAAAAAATACATCACAATGAATAAAATATTCCATATAAAGTTTAAACATCAACAATCCGTGTCAAGGTAAGGGCCAGAAATCCCCCTTACAATAGTGAATTACATAATAAAGATAACACAGAAATTAGACAATCAACCAGAGTTTATCCTATGTGTATCAAAGTCTAAAATACATAATAAACTTGTGACATATTTGTGGTCATTTTTCATCTTTACTTCTTTTAGTAATTAATATCTCTCCCAGGCATACACATATCACACAAAACAAGAAAAGAAAAGAAAAAAAAAAAAAAATAATTATCCAACTCTCTCGTCTCCCCGCCCCGCCTAATCACCTCACCCAGCATCTGTCGCCCATTCTCCAGGGAAGTGGCCAGCTAGAATGTTTACCATAACATACTCCGTGTCTCTGATATCCAAATTATTTACATTGCTCCTCCTTACAAATTTAAAGGAACAACCAGCAACACCATTCTAAATGTTAAACGTTACTTTGTACATAATAGCAAGCAACAGGTATCCCGTGTATGTTACTTATTCCAGCGCTTCATACCATCTTTCCCAGGAACCAACAAGGTATTGAGCATTTGCACTCATGCTTTTCAACTTAATCTCCTTGAATATGTCAATGGATTCCACCTTTGGGCCATAGGATTAGCTTGTTTCAAATGTGCCAGTACAAGGAGCGTCAGACATGATGCGTTTCGCCCCTCCCCTTTGTTACTTTGTACATAATAGCATCTTACCATTATACAATAGTGTACAGTATAGATACATATTGTGAATTGACTGCATCTAACATTGTGTCAAAACGGCTCTTTGGAAAGTGGCAACACTTACATATTTAATGACTAGGCACATAGTTTCAGATCTGAATTTAAAAATTATGCAAATTATAGAGATCCCCCTACAGATTTATTAGAGGTTTAAAGGGATCAAATAAGATCAACTAAATGTCAGTATTACAGGAAGCACAATAAATCAATCTTTTCATTAAGGCCATGGGGTGCTAGTGTATTTAAGCTATACATCTAGCGGGATTCATTTTGTAACAAAAGTTTATCAACGTCTCCACCACGACGATGTTGTTTTATATGTTGTATACCAATTACTTTCATAATTGTGAAATCTGAGTTATGATATATTTCAAAATGTCTGGCAACAGGGCTATCTGGTACTTTCCCTTTTATATCATCCCTATGTTCCCTAACTCGATCTTTCAGGTCTCATTTCGTTTTACCAATGTAATACATGGGGCAAGAGCAATATAAAAGATAAATGACACCTGTTGTAATCCATTGTTTGATGTCATATTGTTTACCTGTATTGGTTTTAAACTTACTAGTTTTTTGTATGAATCTGCAATACACACAGTGTCCAAATAGGCTACACCCATGCCATTTACTTTGAGCACCTAACCATATTGGGGAGGAACCCCTTTCCTATACTCACTTTGAACCAATATATCTTTCTGACTTGTTGCCCTACGGGCTGTTAGTAAAGAGTAATCGCCCACACACTCCCTTAATTCAGCATCTACTGTTAAGATGTGCCAGTAGTTTTTCATTATATCTTTTCTATCCTTGTTATTGCTGTATAGCAAATCACTTCTCTGGCTTTTCCTAGCTCTAACCCATGCCCTCTTGATTTGTCTCTTTGAGTAGCCCCTATCTAAAAACCTACGGGACATTTCTTTAGCTTGTTCCTCAAAATCACCCGAACTGGAACAGTTCCTTTTCAAACATAGGAACTGCCCAACAGGGATCACTGTTTTTAAACTTTCAGGATGGTGACTACTAGCATGCAAGAAGCTATTTTTAGCAGTGGATTTTCAATGTACTTTAGTATTCAAACGGTTACTATTTTTTCGAATAGTTAGATTGAGGAAACGTGAAACGAATGCATGGTTGGATCAAGAGTGGTGGGTTTTTTCTAGCATTGTGTAAACCCACCTACCATCATGTCCAGTCACCTAGAGATTGTCCAGTATTTTTGGGGTGTAAAGCCGCTTCCTTATTAGTAGCTACATTTAGCCAAAATTGCTGTACATTTAACAAGAAAGCGTAACCCAGGTTCTGAACCAAAAATGGGCCAGCTTCTAAGCTTTACATTCCTGCTTTTTAAATAAAGATATCAAGAGAACAAAAAAAAATTGATTATAGGAGTAAATTAGAAAGTTGCTTAAAATTGCATGCTCTATCTGAATCATTAAAGAAAAAATTTGGGTTTAGTATTCCTTTAACAGATATATTTCAATATAGCCTTCTCCTGTACCTCTTACAGGGGCAGAACGGGAGGTTTTGTCGCCTGAATTAAATTGGCCTGTGTTTACATCACCTGGAGATGGTGTGAGTGACTCCCGAGCCAACCTGTAGTTCGGCTTGCTATGGCATTAACAAATCAATGAACATAGACAATAGCCTACAGTTGATAGGCATAACTAAGAATGCATCTATAGCACAAATTAATATAAAATTATATTTTGCAAAACACTAAAGTGCAGAATAGAAATTTTATTTTTTTTGATAATCTTTCTAAAAAGAAAATTGCCTGCTCTATCTAAATCATGAAAGAAAAAAAATTGGGTTCAGTGTACCTTTAAGGGGAAATAGGAAGGTATGCTAAATACTGAGTAATTTAAAAAAAATAATGATTCAATGTAGGGATTTAAAGTATTGTGTTATTGGTTGCACTGTATTATCAGCAAAATAAGACGATAGTTCCTTTCCCCCATTCCCTTTGTTGTAATATTTTATCGATATTTTAAAGCTAACGATTCAGGTTATTTTTAATAAATGAATTTAACATGGATATAGTTTAACAAATAGTGAGCAAATTAAAAATAAATAAAACAACCCCTGACGCAGTCGTGTTTCACATTACGCTTCCTCAGAAGGGTGTGTGGGGCTTCAGCTTTGCTGTATTTCAAGGAATTCAAATCCCTCCAACACCTTGTGATTGTAAGAATCACTGGTAAAGCCGTCTACCAACATTATCTGGTAATGCTTCTATCAACGTCATAAATGATACTTCCAATCAGATTTACTTGTCAGTGTGGTTCACTTGTTTATGGCTTTTTTTTCTTTGTTTTTTAAATCGCTGGATAATTTTGTATTTATATTACTTGTAATGCGTCCTGTTAATCCATCAATATAACTTGTAACTGTTCTATAATTCAACTGTTAGGCTACTTAACTTGATTACATAACCTTATTTGGGCACGATCATCTGTTATATTATGTACATTATTATGATGCCTACAGGAGTTCTATAAAGAAATGCCTGCAGATTCTAATTCTATATTATGCAATTAATTTATTATAATTTAGACAATCGATCATCCTTGGATCATATAAGAACTGTTTTAATTGAAAAATATTGCATTGCCAGCTAGTATGTGTCTTTTGTGTATAAACATTGCCTATGGGTACAGTGATCCATTGGTTACCATTTAATTGACTTCTTGCTCGGCCAATAGACAAGCTGGGACTTGTAGTCTGCTGTCTTGTAGTTAAAATCCAGATACATACTCATATGATGACAGATAAATTCTTACTTGTACTGGTGCTGTTATAAAGAATCCATAGGATTAAATGATTTACATACTCTTACACTTACTTGTGATGTTAGAATATTTGCTTTTATTATATAATGACATTTTGTGTTAAGAATAAGTGGAAAATGTGTTATGTGACATAATCAGTGAAAATAAAAAATTATTAAACTGTAAAACTGTGCCTTCTTTGTGTGAACTTATATCTGAATAAAAAATGATAAGATAAATAAAACTGTGCCTTCTTTGTGTGAACTTATATCTGAATAAAAAATGATAAGATAAATAAATGCATACTCAGTGATAATGAAGATAATTGTAATATTTGTGTTATTATTATACTATAAGGAAGTAAAATAAGAGAAAAAAATAATTAATAACTCAGAGAACTTTGAAAATAAATTGTTTCAGACAAGATGTTCATGAAATGGATCATCAGGCATTGGGGGGAAGTGCCCAATTACTTTGGCGGGGGGGGGGGTCTTATGTTTAAGTATAATTAGGCAAATTAACAGCCAGGGCCTAATTAGACCTTTCTGGGCCCTATGGCAAAGGATGTAGAGCACCCCCCCCCCCCATATTTACAGTGCCCACTCTGTCTGTTAGCAATAAACTGAAGCTGAGATGCCAAAGATATAGAACAAAGAAGAGCTTCTTCTATATAACTATGGGTCACCCTTTCCCTTAGTTAGTCTGCATTAGAGGATATGCAATTGTGCAAACTTCCTTTGCAAATATGGTGGCACGTTATTTATCTACAGCAACACTGTGGTGGTCATCTTGAAATCCCTGTCACAATCTTGTAAAGGCAAATTCATGCACTTTCCTTAAACTATGAGTGCACTTTTGCAGGGGGATACACAGAGGTGCCAACTATGATGCATGTGAAGCCTGGACCCCACCAGGTGCCCATAGTGACATCATTACTAATTGCAGGGCCAGGTTGCCCCCCCTTGAGGTTCAGGACCAGTCTCTATTTAGACCTCTGAGATGCTTGTAGTTACGCACCTGCTAACAGCTGTACATCTCCTTTAGGACACACTTGAAAATTAAAGAGTTCAGCAGCATCAGAAGCAGTAGAACATGTATTGTTATAAACAAAAAATAGCTATTGTCCAAAAGCCATATAGACAAAGACACAATGTTTCAGATATTATCCCTTAGTCATGTTACAGAATTCAGAAATAGAATTTAGAGATTGATTTCTCTGCTCGGCCCTCCATGAGTGATTTCTCTATTTCCAGGAGTTTTACTTCAGTGAACGTTTCTGCATTACACCCGGCAGACATTGCAGCGAGCAGCCTGGCATCTAAGTGACGGTTTCTCCAACAGCTGAATATTCCAGATGAATTCATTCTGCCAAAGCTCAAGAAAAATGTTCAACTTGACATCTTCTACAGTTCTAATATGATGGTCACATGAGCAACCTATAATACTTGATGGGCTCAAGAACCTTTAGTCATCTGTGTCTTTCAGGCATTTGCTCATATCCTACCCAGAGACATTCCTGACTCTATGGAACTTATATATTTTTTTGGAATGATAAAAAGTAGTCCTCTCATTGTGCAATATGTCTGAATCACAATGTAAAAAGGTAAGGAAAAGCACATCATTTTGGAAGCACCACTTTGTGCTGTAATAAGTCCCCACAGTTAAACCAGCATTGTTCTGCAGTAACAAGCTTCACTTGATAACAGGGCAGCGTAGAAGAAAATAAAAACAACCCTCTAAATGGTTAGAAACAGATACTCAATGTATCCAACCACAAGTTTAGTAAAAACATTTATTTATTAAAATCAATTTGCAGCGTGTTTCTCAGCACACAACTGTTTCATTGGACCAGAGCTTTTATTTTAGCAACATCAGTGTATTTTTTTTTCCCCATTTATGAATTTTAGATATACCTACTGCAAACACTGCTGCAGCAAGCTTTATAAAATGATGACAATTGTCTAGTATGTGCTTTGTTTCTTTACTTTTTGCTTGTGATTGTGCAATGATAAATGCCGACAGTGCTGTCGGCATTTATCGATGGGCGGCAGACATGATCCGCTACAGTGGATCATGTCCGCTTGCACTATAATAAATCGGCCCCTTAATGTCCCAGTAGCAATTTAGCAGCAGACGTTTGTGGGATTGTAGTCATGGATATTGGTCTGCATGTTCTTGTAGCCTGGTAGACATTGAGTACCGGTAGCAGTTTTCTGTACACAGATAGATAGATATACAGATAGAAATAATTCGGACCTCACACACACTGCAACACACAGGCACTACACACTACACCGTACACACCACTAGTGCACACATGCAAACACTACACACACATACAAATAAACACTTATACACACCACACACACCCCTTAAACACTACACACATGCAAACACTTCACACAAGAATAACATGCACAAAAAACCTTAGACACACCACACACACTTAAAGGGACAGTATATACTCATTTTCATATAACTGCATGTAATAGACGCTACTATAAAGAATAAGAGGCACAGATACTGATATAAAAATCCAGTATAAAACTGTTTAAAAACTTACTTAGAAGCTCTCAGTTTAGCTCTGTTGAAAAGGTAGCTGGAAAGCCCACTGCAAGTGGGAAATAAGACACTCCCCCTCCCCCTTCTTTTGCACATAAAAAGACCCTTTACCAAAACAGGAGCAAGCTGGAGTAGGTATACCTCGGTATTATTATAAATCTTTGGGGCTTGGTTAGGAGTCTGAAAATCAGAGCAATGTTATATAAAAATAAGCAAAACTATACATTTAAAAAAAACAAAAAAAAAACTTTATGGGCTATATAAAAAGATCATCTACAAAACATTTATGCAAAGAAAAAACGAGTGTATAATGTCCCTTTAAACACTACACACATGCAAACACTACACACATGCAAACACTACACACACATACACCCTTATACACACTACACACACATACACTACACAAATGCAAAAACTACCCACACACATACACATAAAAACTTATAAACACCACACAGACACTACATAAATACTACAACACAAACAAACACTGCACACACATATGCACATAAACATTCCTAGATAGGCTCAGGAGCAGTACTGCACTACTGGGACATTGCAGGTGATTGGTGGCTGCATATAAATTCCTCTTATCATTGACTCACGAGAGGTGTTCAGACAGTAACATCTCTGAAGTGCATTTCTGGAGCTGACTTTAACTATGTGCCACCACTTCGCTGGGGTTAAAAACATAGTTATATACAGTGCAACAATAAAATGCTCTAACACATTGTAACATTTTGTTTTTATACGTTATAGTCTGGTAATGATACATTCTTTTCCATTGATATGTTTAAAATAAAGCTTTGGAAGAGCATTAAGGACCATGAGACCCATTTATCAAGCTCCGAATAGAGCTTGAGGGCCCGTGTTTCTGGCGAGCCTGCAGACTCGCCAGAAATAGCAGTTATGAAGCAGCGGTCTAAAGAACGCTGCTCCATAACCCTATCCGCCTGCTCTGATGAGGCGGACAGAGATCACCACAATTAAACCCGATCAAGTATGTTCGGGTGGATTGACACCTCCCTGCTGGCGGCCGATTGGCCACGAATCTGCAGGGGGTGGCGTTGCACCAGCAGCTCACAAGAGCTGCAGGTGCACTGCTGAATACGGAGAGCGTATTGCTCTCCGCATTCAGCGATGTCTGTCAGACCTGATCCGCACTGTCAGATCAGGTCCGACAGACATTTGATAAATAGGCCTCCATATCTGGTCTACTGGAAAATGTATTATTGTTTGCTGCTTTGGTGTTCTGCTCTTGTAGTATCTTTCCTTAGCCATATATTGAGTGCTGCATATAGACAGTTGGTAAGGCTACAGCTATTATACAGTTATTATAGTCTAAATGCATCACCACTGGCTCCTTGATAAGCAGCAGTCTATGATTACAAACATACGGACATATACTCTTTATTTGGTACATTAAAACATATCACTAAAAAAGTGATAGCTTTTACTATAAGCATTGTTTGCTAAAACATGTGTATAGCAAATATATATATATATGATCAAAACTGATAGACTGATGTGCATTTAATGTCCCCTTAAATGTATTTTTTCTTTTGGTTAGAGAAATTCAAAATTTATTGTGCAGGAAAGGGGCTGTCTATAAACACTCTTCAAAATGTAGCTTAGTGGTGAATATTTGTGAAAGATGTGTGAAATATGTGCAAAATGCATTGCTACAGAAGTAGTTTACATATTGGGTTTGATTTAACAATGACCAGAGGACAAGGTTCTCTTCTGAGAATCTTTCTGCCCGGCATCGCTGTCAGTATGATGCCCACATTTTATATTGCACAAGCGGCTGCTTGTGCAATGCCGCCCTCTGCTCATGCGAGCAGGGGCTATCAATAACCCTGGTCGGACTTGTCCGGAGGGTTTTTTCATCCGCCAACTAAGAGCTGGTGTACAGGTTAGGAAGGAGCGGTCTGATGACTGTTGCTTTTTAACTATTGGCTGCAGCCTCACTCAAACGAGGCTGCACCAAAGACTCTCCAAAGCTGCATATGCAGCTTAACAAATGGAGCCCATTGTGTCACCTATGCAGAACAATATAAAAACAATATGGGCTTTCAATTGTTCATTCATCAGACAGCCATATTGCCTGCAACTGCTTGCAAACTTAAAGAAGGGACACTCAAGTCAAAATAAAGTTTTATGATTCTGACAGAGCATGCAGTTTTAAGACACTTTCCAATTTATTTCCATTAGCAAACTTTGCACAGTCTTTTTATATGCATACTTTCTGGGGAATAAAATCCTACTGAGCATGTGCACAAGCTCACTGGGTATATATATACTAGTCTGTGATTGGCTGATGCCTGTCACATGATACAAGGGGCCGAAATATGAGAGAAAAATATGTAAAGTTTACCATAATTTTAATGTAACAGACAAGGTGGTACCTTCCTTACTCCACAAAGGATTAAACAATTTTCCACTGGCAAACAGACAAGTGCTGCAGGAGTACCAGATCAGATGTGACCTATATCATATACGCTGGGAATGTGCCAAACTTCAGCTGCATTGGACAGCATTTGTTCAATTCATTAATCAGATACAATTAAAATCAACATTCGTCCTATTTACTACTACCCCATATTCAAAGTTTAATAATGGCATAAGCTTTGCCAAATATTGACTTGAATAAACAAGTTTTGGAAATCTACTAGTATAACTTCTGTTCAGGAATGGCATATTAACAGTACCATCTTATACTGTTACATTATCTTACAACAATTGGACATATATCAATGAATGTAAGAAGGTTATGTGAAGAACTAGTTAGCTTTATTTTTTTAATATAGTATGTGAGGAAGAGATGAATTCTTCTTTGATTACAGCTCTGATTTGACTATAATGTACAAGATTGAACTTTTTAAGACTGATACCAAGAAGCTATTATAATGCGTTAACCAAATGCTATATTGCTACCTTTTTTGTAATTTTCTCTTGAAAATGTATTAAAAAATGGAATTGCACCTTTGACTGCCAATCCATAGAATAAACAAGAAACAAAAAGGTCCAGCCGCAGGAAATAAAATTATGTCTTTTATTTCTCCATAGGGTTCAAGGTGAAACAGAACTAAAAGCTCAAAAGCTCTTAATCATGTCTAACAGGTATACATACACCTGAACTTCACTTCAATAGTATCACATAACAGTGCCATCTAGTGACCATACTTAATACATGAATTTTATTCAACATTTCAGTTTCTCTAAATATTAAAAAAAAAAAATACTGCCACCCAATGGTCAAAGAAATACAAATATCATTTAAAATCAATTACCATAAATAAAAAATTGCATACACCAAATGGGCTATACACAATAAAGCTAAACATAAGCAATGGTAGTGGAAAGGCAAAAACTAAAAGATAAATAAAATACAAAATCCAACATTAAAAGAACCAAATTCACCAAGGGACCAAAGCGTGGGTAAGAGTGGTCCCTGCTTCTTAAAGGAACAGGGACCAGTCAAAGTCATTATTCAGTCCCTTATAGATCCAGTACATCTCACGTTTTTTGTAAGTAGGATTTCTCTATTGCCCCCCCCCCCCCTTTCTTGGTCTTCTAACTAATTCTATAGCCTGAAAATAATGCCCATATTTTAATCTACATAGGTAAAATGACTAGAAGGCTCAGAGATAGGATAACAGAACATAAGTCCAGCATTAGAAGAAAATACATGAAGGCACCTGTTGCTCATCATTTTGTGAAGTTTGGACCTAATGTCAGCCAATTGCATTTTGAGGTCATAGAATTAGTCAGAAAACCAAGACGGGTGGCAATAGAGAAATTTTACAAAAGAAATAAATAAGATTTCCTGGATCTATAAATTGGGATCCTTAAAGGGACAGTCAAGTCCAAAAAAAACTTTCATGATTTAAATAGGGCATGCAATTTTAAACAACTTCCCAATTTACTTTTATCACCAATTTTGCTTTGTTCTCTTGGTATTCTTAGTTGAAAGCTAAACCTAGGAGGTTCATATGCTAATTTCTTGAAGACTGCCTCTAATCTGAATACATTTTGACCACTAGAGGGCATTAGTTCACATGTTTCATATAGATAACATTGAGCTCATGCACGTAAAGTGACCTAAGAGTGAGCACTGATTGGCTAAACTGCATGTCTGTCAAAAGAACTGAAATAAGTGGGCAGTCAGCAGAGGCTTAGATACAAGATAATTACAGAGGTAAAACGTGTATTATTATAACTGTGTTGGATATGCAAAAGTGGGGAATGGGTAATAAAGGGATTATCTTTCTTTTTAAACAACAAAAATTCGGGTGTTGACTGTCCCTTTAACATCTTAGGGGCTGAATCGTGACTGTGACTGGTCCCTGATCATTTAAGAAGCAGGGCCCATTTTTACTCACACTTCCGTCCCTTGGTGAATTTGTTTCTTTGAATGTTGGATTTTGTATAGAAATTCTATTTATTTTTTTGCCCTTCCACTACTATTGTTTATGTTTATCTTTATTCTGTATAGCCCATTTGGTGTATGCCATTTTATCTCGATGGACATTGTTTTTAAATTATATTTTTAATTCTTAGAAAATTGGGTAGCAGTATTTTTTAAATATATTGAGCTCCTTAATATAAAGGAGTTGGCTGTATTCATTCTCAGGTTCTGCAGGAAGAATGAAGTTTCAAATCCAGAGCAACCACACCCAGCAGGAGAAAGACATCTCAAGAGTCTATCTATGATGTTGGTATAGTAGATGCAATGAACCCAGTGTAGAGTAGCCACATAGGATTTCTGAATCTCCATAAATGCTATCACTATTTATTATTATTATTATTATCAGTTATTTGTAGAGCGCCAACAGATTCCGCAGCACTATAAACAAATGCGGAGTACAACAAAACAATTATAGGGATCAAATGGGTAGAGGGCCCTGCCAAGAGTTGCACTGTTGTAGTCAGCTCTTAAGAAGGTGATCTACAAACACCTGGGCTCTTAGGCTTACATGCTAAGGTTGTTCAGGGGATAGCAATGGAGGAGTGGAACTGGTATAATGTAAGGTTAGCGTAGGTTGTATGCATCCCTGAACAGTAGAGTCTTTAGGGAGCGCTTGAAGCTTTCAAAACTAGAGGAGGGTCTTGTGAAGCCCTGTAGCCCTGAGTCCTGTAAACGGGATTGCGATGAGGTAACCAGAGAGGAGGAGAGTAGGAGGTCATGAGCAGAGTGAAGGGGACGGGAGGGAGAGTATCTGGAGACAAGGTCTGAGATATAGGGGGGAGCAGTGCAGTTGAGGGCTTTGTATGTCAGAATGAGAATTTTGTGTTTGATCCTAAAGGCAAGAGGAAGCCAGTGAAGGGATTGGCAGAGAGGTGCAGCAGATGAAGAGTGACGTGTAAGGAAGATGAGTCTGGCAGAAGCATTCATTATGGATTGCAAAGGAGCTAGGCAGCAGGTGGGGAGACCAGAGAGGACAGAGTTGCAGTAATCGAGACGGGAAAGAATGAGAGAGTGGATTAAAATCTTAGTATTGTCTTGTGTAAGGAAGTGTCTAATTTTAGAGATGTTTTTAAGGTGGAAGCGGCAGGCTTTAGCCAAGGACTGAATGTGAGGAGTGAAAGAAAGATCTGAGTCAAATGTGACCCCAAGACATCGGGCATGCGGGGTAGGGGTAATGATGGAGTTGTCGACAGTTATAGAGAGATTGGAGGTTGAGATTTTGGAAGAAGGGGGAAAATGAGGAGCTCAGTTTTGGAGAGATTTAGCTTGAGGTAGTGAGAGGACATCCAGGAAGAGATGTGAGAAAGACAGTTAGTGACAAGGGTTAGCAAGGAAGGAGCTAGGTCTGGTGCAGAGAAGTAGATTTGGGTCGTCGGCATACAAATGATAATGGAAACCGTGAGACTTTATTAGGGAACCTAGTGATGACATGTAGATTGAGAAGAGAAGGGGACCGAGGACAGAGCCTTGCGGTACTCTGACAGAAAGTGGTGACGGGGCAGAGGAGGCCCCAGAGCAGGCTACACTAAAGGTACGGTTTGACAGGTAGGAAGAGAGCCACGAAAGGGCTGTGTCACAGATGCCAAAGGATTGGAGGGTTTGGAGTAAAAGAGGGTTGTCAACAGTGTCATAGGCTGCGGACAGATCAAGGAGGGTAAGCAGAGAGAAGTGGCCTTTTGATTTAGCTGTAAGTAGGTCATTGGTAACCCTAACAATTGCTGTCTCTGTGGAGTGATGGGGACGAAATCCAGATTGCAGTGGGTCAAGAAGGGAGTTTAACGTAAGGAAATGGGATAGGCGTGCATATACTAGTTTTTCGAGAAGCTTTGAGGCAGGAGGGAGGAGGGAAATAGGGCGGTAGTTGGATGGGGAGGTAGGATCAAGGGAAGTTTTTTTGAGGATAGGTGTTACCAGTGCATGTTTCAGCGATGAGGGAAATATACTGGTGCTGAGGGAGAGGATGAAAATGTGTGTTAGTATAGGGGTAAGGGTAGCAGAGAGGGAGGGGAGAAGCTGTGAGGGGATGGGGTCAAGGGGACAGGTAGTGAGGTAAGAGCGCAGTATAAGTGCCAAAACTTCTTCCTCAGTAACAGGGGAGAATGAGCTAAGTTTAAGCTTATGTGGGTTGTGGTTGAATGAGAGCATTTGAAGGGGGGAGAATGGAATTATGTTGAGAGCTGATTTCATTTCTGATGGAGTCGATTTTGTTATTGAAGTGACTGGCAAAGTCTTGAGCTGACAGAGAAGTTGTATTAGGAAGTGGGGGAGGGCAGAGGAGTATTGAAAGTAGAGAACAGACGTTTTAGGTTTGAAGAAAGATTAGAGATAAGAGTAGAGAAGTAGTGACTGAGAGTGATCATCAGAGGATGGCTGCACCTGGACTGGGGTGTTTGGATACAGCAAGTTCCTTACAGTGGATACTTGGAAGATGGAGGCTAAAGCAGGCACCTCCTAATCTAATTGTGAAGTCAGGGTAGGACATGTCAGATAAGTGGGTTTCTCAGCTTAGATCCACTTCAAGGTGTGCTGTTAAATAAAGAAATCTATTGCAATATACACATTAGCTAACCCTGGTTTCAACTGCAGATAATTGTATGCATTTAACAATTTTAACCTATAGCTAATTTTTCAGGTATAAATATTTACAGCACTGATTCCTTTAAAAACAAACTAAAAAAAAATACATATTTTTAATTAACATCTAATTTTTGGATTATTGTTATAAGTAAATATATGCAAGACTTTCATAAAGTTATGTAACTGGTGACTAGTGATGGGCGAATGTTTCTAAAAATTCAAAATTTAAAACGAATTTTGATACGTTCGTTCGAATCGAATTTCGAATGTTTATATAACATTCTAACATTCTATTTTTGAATTTTCGTTATTGAATTTTTCAATAAAATTCGAAAATATTTGTTCGAATAATAGAATGTTTAGCTATGTATTCATTCAATTTCGAAATGTAATATTCAAATTTGAAATAGTATTTCTAGTCTACAACTGTGTTTAATAAATGTAATATTCAAATTCGAATGCTACATTCAAATTCGAATGTCCCATTCAAATTTGAAATAGTATTTCTAGTCTAATACTGTGTTTTAAATGTGATATTCGATTCGAATGTGATATTTGATTCGAATGTGATATTCGAATTTGAAATAGTATTTCTAGTCTAATACTGTGTTTTATAAATGTAATATTCGAATTTGAATGTGACATTTGATTCGAATGTGATATTTGATTTGAATGTGACATTCGAAATAGTGTTTCTAGTCTACAATTGTGTTTTATAAATGTAATATTCGAATTTGAATGTGATATTCGAATGTAACATTCAAATTCGAATGTGACATTCGAAAACTGTAAATAACTTTCGAAAATCTAATTTTTAAGAATATTCGTTCTTATCAACATTCTATTATGTAAATCGAATTTCTACAATAACATTTGTTCTAACATTCAAATTCGGATATAAACACATTCGCCCATCCCTACTGGTGACCATTCAAGAGAATGTTATTTCCTCTCTGGCTAACTATTTATAGAAAATATAGTTTGTTTTTGAATTAATATTTCTGCTTCCTAAATTTGAAATGCATTTGCCAAGACCAGTACTCACCTGTAATAATATGCTGAATAAAATCACACACAAAAACACCCCTTTCAATGTATTCCCTCCATTCCTATCTTCCTCTCTTTGCTACGGCAAAATTATTGTAAAACTGTATGACAGACTGAAAATTATTTATTATTACCTCCTCGTGTAGCTGAAATACAGTAAATGTAAACACCAAATAATTTTTCAAAACCATGTATTTGGGTGTTTCTGGCAAGTTCCTATTAAACCAGTCTGTTTGCATTTTAGCGTAAAATAACTAAAAATTGTGAGGTAATCAAAGGAATTCTGTTTGGGAATGTGACTAAATGTTTAAGAGTCCCAGGAGTTTGTAAATTATATACTTATTAATATAATAATGAATTCAAGTGTGTAGGATTCATACAAGAGGTAAGGATGGAAAAGGCGTTGACTTAAATAGTTTAGAAAACACCCTGAGCTCTGTGATGTTCCTCAAACCAGCTGACCAAAGCTTGTTCAGTAGCAAAACCTGGAAATATTGTGCACACCTCAAAGTTACCCTCACACTGGTAATTAACTCTGTCAGTGGTTATTAATCCAAACAGCACTGTGTTTCTGTTGACTTTTCACAACTCTGCTAATTGTTCTCAACCTTTTTTACCATTAGAAACAGTCAGTTATCATCTCATACCAATGCATGAAGGAAAGATGCATTTGATAATTGGTACCTTGTTTGCTTGTTTTTTTCCCACTGCACAGGTGTGTGCATGAACTAGAGTTTAGCTCAATTAATGATATGATTCTGTGTCTAATAACAGGAGGTTATTTTAAACCATTAACCCATAATCCGCCATGCCCCCACATCGCAACTAAAAATAAAATGTATTAACCCCTAGTCCGCCATTCACCCACAACGCAATCTATGTGGGGGAATGGCGGTTTAGAGGTTAATACATTTTATTGTTAGTTGCGATGTGGGGGCATGGCAGTTTAGATGTTAATAACGTTAATAGATACTTCGCGATATGGGGTTGACAGATTAGGGGTCAATACATTTATTAGTTCTTGCGGTGGGGGTGGCGGTTGAGAGGTAGATATTTCGCATGCGTTAGGTGTTTGATTTTATTTTAAGAGCGAGAGACAGGTAAAATATACGTGCCGCACTTGTATGCGGCGGCGTATATACGATCGAGTGTAGTGTAAGGTCGGGTTACCATAGTTACCTATTAATGTTTTAGAAATCCGGGCATCGGGTGGAAGCGTTAACACAATGCTAACTTACACCTACACGAAGAGAGCAACTGCACGCAAAGCGCAAACTATTTCAATGGAAACCTGGTACTAAAATGGAGTCGTAATTACTTTTAGCTGTTGGCAACTTTGGTAGCTTACAGCTCCATTTTTAACGGCTCAATGGAAACAAGCTCATAGTCGTCATCCTTGGGGAGGGCCTAAAATCTGAGTAGCATCTAAAAGCTCAAACAGAGCTCAGCACAAGGGTGTGTAATGGCTCAGCAGTTAAGGGGTTACATTTCAATGGAAGCTAATACTGCAGTATTGGTTTTGTCCTCACTGGCCGATAAGGACAACTAGTTTACAGGTAAGAAGGAACACGTCTTTACAAGTATAGCAAGAATTTAAGATATAAAAACAAACAAGTGAAAGAGGTTTTGAAATGCTCTCTTTTAGTTGATAAAAAAATGACTACAATGTTTTTTAAAGCTTTTCAGGTAAATGACAGTAGGTCTAGGGAGACACGCCAATGTTAAGCATAGTACAAGTTAAAGGGCTATTATAGTTGAAAAATTACATGCTCTAATTCATTAACCTATTAATAACCCACAAAGGTCTTTCTATGGGGTTTGCTCTTTTCATAGCACAGTCATAGCGCTGTCTCGCCAAGAGGAGGGAGAGATCGCACTATTATAAACAAACAATCCCTTGGGTTAAAGCATGCTATTTTAAGACTAGCAACCCTGCACCTCTTTGTGCTTAATCTATGCAAAGGGGTGAAAAACACAGTAGCAGTACCGGTCAGAATCCGCAGAACACTGCTGGTCCAGAGTGGAAACTGACTGTGATCCAGTCAGTAGTGTTACTTACACAGCTGGGTCATGGGACAAGCAGTGCTTTACTTCTACCATGTGTTTAACCCTTTGTGGAGGTTAAACATATAGAGGTGCAGGGTCGCTAGATGCTCTAACAAACTAAAGCATGTATTTTTTCAACTATAATAGCCCTTTAACTTGAACCAAAGTTATGATTTACTAATGGATTAGCTATGAATGGGATATTCGCTTAAAGGGACACTGAACCTAAAATTTTTCTTTCGTGATTCAGATAGAGCATGCAATTTTAAGCAACTTTCTAATTTACTCCTATTATCAATTTTTCTTTGTTCTTTGGCTATCTTTATTTGAAAAGGAAGGCATCTAAGCTTTTTTTGGTTCCGTACTCGATAGCACTTTTTTATTGGTGGATGAATTTATACACCAATCAGCAACAACAACCCAGGTTGTTCACCAAAAATGGGCCGGCATCTAAACTTACATTCTTGCATTTCAAATAAAGATACCAAGAGAATGAAGAAAATTTGATAATAGGAGTAAATTAGAAAGTTGCTTAAAATTTCATGCTCTATCTGAATCACAAAAGAAAAAAATTGGGTTCAGTGTCCCTTTAATTGACCATGTTACTCTTTGCAATATAAGATGAAATGGAAGATAAGAGTTTAGCCCATGGTCTTTCCAGGCTCCATATGTTGTACTATATGCTGATAAGAGACCCTATAAATTCCAGAATGGAAAGTTGCAACTGTTAACATTTTACTTTTGAGTCAAAATGTTCTAGTTAATCTTTATATATCTATGGTCATATACACTTTCAGTTTTTGTTAGCCTGACAGCATCGTAAGTGTATATTTTCTCCAAACACTTATCTGCTTTGTATAGCAGTTTAAATGAATATGGAACTGTGCTCCTTTAGTTAAAAAAAAACAACAAAACATTTATTAAATCAAAGTAAACAAAAAATAAAAAGATTTTGTTTGAAAAAAAAAGATTATACATACTTGTTTTCTTTTAAAATGAGCCCATATTATCAGTGTAGCCACTGTCTTTAGTGACATTAGGGAGCCGACATGCTGAGAACATAAGTTGCATTCTGCCTCTTCTGAGCATGGGCAATAAACTGACTTCCTGATTTTCTAGCATTTACTGACTAGTAAGCCAGCTCATGATGTTCTAAAATATGTATGGCATCAAGCTACATATGACTTCCTGGTAAGACCCCAGCCTCCTTATGGGGCTATGACAGGAAGTAAGAGACCCTGCACAAATAAGATTTAAAAATAAAAAAGATTAAAGAGACATAAAACAGGTGGAGATCTGTTTTCAGCCGCGACTTTTCCATACCGCAGATCCCCTTACGTAAATTGCGTATCCTATCTTTTCAATGGGATTTTTCTAACTCCGGTATTTAGAGTCGTGTCTGAAGTGAGCGTTAGAAATCTAACGACAAAACTCCAGCCGCAGGAAAAAAGTCAGTAGTTAAGAGCTTTCTGGGCTAACGCCGGTTTATAAAGCTCTTAACTACTGTACTCTAAAGTACACTAACACCCATAAACTACCTATGTACCCCTAAACCGCCACTCGATTACATTTTTTTAACCCCTAATCTGCCGACCGCCAACTACGTTATACTTATGTACCCCTAATCTGCTGCCCCTAACACCGCCGACCCCTATATTATATTTATTAACCCCTAACCTGCCCCCCACAACGTCGCCGCCAGCTACCTACAATAATTAACCCCTAATCTGCCGACCGCAAAGCGCCGCCACCTACGTTATCCTTATGTACCCCTAATCTGCTGCCCCTAACACCGCCGACCCCTATATTATATTTATTAACCCCTAATCTGCCCCCCTCAACGTCGCCTCCACCTGCCTACACTTATTAACCCCTAATCTGCCGAGCGGACCGCACCGCTACTATAATAAAGTTATTAACCCCTAATCCACCTCACTAACCCTATAATAAATAGTATTAACCCCTAATCTGCCCTCCCTAACATCGCCGACACCTAACTTCAATTATTAACCCCTAATCTGCCGACTGGAGCTCACCGCTATTCTAATAAATGTATTAACCCCTAAAGCTAAGTCTAACCCTAACACTAACACCCCCCTAAATTAAATATAATTTTAATCTAACGAAATAAATTAACTCTTATTAAATAAATTAATCCTATTTAAAGCTAAATAATTACATGTAAAATAAATCCTAATATAGCTACAATATAAATTAAAATTACATTGTAGCTATTTTAGGATTAATATTTATTTTACAGGCAACTTTGTAATTATTTTAACCAGGTACAATAGCTATTAAATAGTTAAAAACTATTTAATAGTTACCTAGTTAAAATAATTACAACATTACCTGTAAAATAAATCCTAAACTAAGTTACAATTAAACCTAACACTATACTATCATTAAATTAATTAAATAAAATACCTACAATTACCTACAATTAAACCTAACACTACACTATCAATACATTAATTAAATACAATATCTACAAATAACTACAATGAAATAAACTAACTAAAGTACAAAAAATAAAAAAGAACTAAGTTACAAAAAATAAAAAAAAATCTACAAACATAAGAAAAATATTACAACAATTTTAAACTAATTACACCTACTCTAAGCCCCCTAATAAAACAACAAAGCCCCCCAAAATAAAAAATGCCCTACCCTATTCTAAATTACTAAAGTTAAAAGCTCTTTTACCATACCAGCCCTGAACAGGGCCCTTTGCGGGGCATGCCCCAAGAAGTTCAGCTCTTTTGCCTGTAAAAAAAACATACAATTCCCCCCCCCAACATTACAACCCCCCACCCACATACCCCTAATCTAACCCAAACCCCCCTTAAATAAACCTAACACTAAGCCCCTGAAGATCTTCCTACCTTAGCTTCACCATACCAGGTTCACCGATCCGTCCTGAAGAGCTCCTCCGATGTCCTGATCCAAGCCCAAGCGGGGGGCTGAAGATGTCCATGATCTGGTAGAAGTCTTCATCCAAGCGGGGCAGAAGAGGTCTTCCATCCGATTGAAGTCTTCATCCAGGCGGCATCTTCTATCGACATCCATCTGGAGCGGAGCGGCAGCATCCTGAAGACCTCCGACGCGGAACATCCATCCTGGCCGACGACTGAACGACGAATGACGGTTCCTTTAAATTATGTCATCCAAGATGGCGTCCCTCGAATTCCGATTGGCTGATAGGATTCTATCAGCCAATCGGAATTAAGGTAGAAATATTCTGATTGGCTGATGGAATCAGCCAATCAGATTTAGCTCGCATTCTATTGGCTGATCGGAACAGCCAATAGAATGCGAGCTCAATCTGACTGGCTGATTGGATCAGCCAATCGGATTGAACTTGATTCTGATTGGCTGATTCCATCAGCCAAACAGAATATTCCTACCTTAATTCCGATTGGCTGATAGAATCCTATCAGCCAATCGGAATTTGAGGGACGCCATCTTGGATGACGTCATTTAAAGGAACCGTCATTCGTCGTTCAGTCGTCGGCCAGGATGGATGTTCCGCGTCGGAGGTCTTCAGGATGCTGCCGCTCCGCTCCAGATGGATTTCGATAGAAGATGCCGCCTGGATGAAGACTTCAATCGGATGGAAGATCTCTTCTGCCCCGCTTGGATGAAGACTTCAATCGGATGGAAGACCTCTTCTGCCCCGCTTGGATGAAGACTTCTACCGGATCATGGACATCTTCAGCCCCCCGCTTGGGCTTGGATCAGGAGGAGCTCTTCAAGACGGATCGTGAACCTGGTATGGTGAAGATAAGGTAGGAAGATCTTCAGGGGCTTAGTGTTAGGTTTATTTAAGGGGGGTTTGGGTTAGATTAGGGGTATGTGGGTGGTGGGTTGTAATGTTGGGGGGGGTATTGTATGTTTTTTTTACAGGCAAAAGAGCTGAACTTCTTGGGGCATGCCCCGCAAAGGGCCCTGTTCAGGGCTGGTGAGGTAAAAGAGCTTTTAACTTTAGTAATTTAGAATAGGGTAGGGCATTTTTTTATTTTGGGGGGCTTTGTTGTTTTATTAGGGGGCTTAGAGTAGGTGTAATTAGTTTAAAATTGTTGTAATATTTTTCTTATGTTTGTAGATAATTTTTTATTTTTTGTAACTTAGTTCTTTTTTATTTTTTGTACTTTAGTTAGTTTATTTCATTGTAGTTATTTGTAGATATTGTATTTAATTAATGTATTGATAGTGTAGTGTTAGGTTTAATTGTAGGCAATTGTAGGTATTTTATTTAATTAATTTAATGATAGTATAGTGTTAGGTTTAATTGTAACTTAGGTTAGGATTTATTTTACAGGTAATTTTGTAATTATTTTAACTAGGTAACTATTAAATAGTTCTTAACTATTTAATAGCTATTGTACCTGGTTAAAATAATTACAAAGTTGCCTGTAAAATAAATATTAATCCTAAAATAGCTACAATGTAATTATAATTTATATTGTAGCTATATTAGGGTTTATTTTACAGGTAAGTATTTAGCTTTAAATAGGAATAATTTATTTAATAAAAGTTAATTAATTTCGTTAGATTAAAATTATATTTAACTTTGGGGGGTGTTAGTGTTAGGGTTAGACTTAGCTTTAGGGGTTAATACATTTATTAGAATAGCGGTGAGCTCCGGTCGGCAGATTAGGGGTTAATAATTGAAGTTAGGTGTCGGCGATGTTAGGGAGGGCAGATTAGAGGTTAATACTATTTATTATAGGGTTAGTGAGGTGGATTAGGGGTTAATAACTTTATTATAGTAGCGCTCAGGTCCGCTCGGCAGATTAGGGGTTAATAAGTGTAGGCAGGTGGAGGCGACGTTGTGGGGGGCAGATTAGGGGTTAATAAATATAATATAGGGGTCGGCGATGTTAGGGCAGCAGATTAGGGGTACATAAGGATAATGTAAGTAGCGGCGGTTTACGGAGCGGCAGATTAGGGGTTAATAATAATATGCAGGGGTCAGCGATAGCGGGGGCGGCAGAATAGGGGTTAATAAGTGTAAGGTTAGGGGTGTTTAGACTCGGGGTACATGTTAGAGTGTTAGGTGCAGACGTAGGAAGTGTTTCCGCATAGCAAACAATGGGGCTGCATTAAGAGCTGAACGCAGCTTTTTTGCAGGTGTTAGGTTTTTTTTCAGCTCAAACAGCCCCATTGTTTTCTATGGGGGAATCGTGCACGAGCACGTTTTTGAGGCTGGCCGCTTGCGTAAGCAACTCTGGTATCGAGAGTTGAAGCTGCGTTAAATATGCTCTACGCTCCTTTTTTGGAGCCTAACGCAGCCTTTATGTGGACTCTCAATACCAGAGTTATTTTTATGGTGCGGCCAGAAAAAAGCCGGCGTTAGCTACGCGGGTCCTTACCGACAAAACTCTAAATCTAGGCCTTAATAAATAAGCAAAATGAATTACATAGCTAAGCTATCTGGAGCGGCCAACTCCAGCCCCCCCCCCCCCCTTTATCAGTGTTTAGACACAGACATTGTATTTCAACTGAGTTTACAGCTTCTAGGCATGCTCCAGCAGATGATCCCTATGCATGTTTGCATTCTACAAAAAACATCAATAGATATAGATAGAGCCATAGAAGAAAATGTGTGGGGGGGGGAGTTAGAGCTTTACAATTCAGAAACTAAAAATAAAGGGTTAATGGCGAGGCACTGCAGTATAAATTTGCAGGTAAAATAATTAAAGTACATTTGATTATATTTTGTCTCTATCCCAACTTGTTTTATGTCCCTTTAAATCCTTTTAAATGTCATAATACATATTACTATGATTTATATAAAAATAACCCACTGCTTAGTGCTTTTGTTTTATAACAAGGAAACAGATTGTTTTATATCACTTTTATATCCCATTAATTTGCTGTCACCTGTGCTGCCATGGTCCAGGTTCTGTTTTGAAACTGAAAGTGAATCATTATTATTATTATCAGTAATTTGTAGAGCACCAACAGATTCCGCAGCGCTATAAGCAAGGTAGCATTTATGGAAGACAAATGGGTAGGGGCAGAGAGTTACACAAGATAGGGGCCAATCTGGAAAATATGTTAATGTGAAGAGGTAACAAGAGAGGAGAACAGAAGGAGGTTATGAGCAGAGCAAAGGGGACAGGAGGGAGAGTATCTAGAGACGAGGTCTGAGATATAAGACAGTGCAGTTTTACTGAGGGCCTTGAATGTCAGAGTAAGGATTTTGTGTTTTATTCTGGAGGTTACAGGAAGCCAGTGAAGGGATTGGTAAAGAAGATCAGCCTGGCACAGGTATTTATTATGGATTGTAAAGGAGATAGACGGCAGCTAGGGAGACCAGAGAGGAGTGAGTTGCAGTAGTCAAGACGGGAGATAATAAGAGAGTGGATTAAAGTCTTAGTTGTGTGTTGTGTAAGGAAGTTTGGAATTCTGGAGATGTTTTTATGGTGGAAATGGCAGGTATTGGCCAAAGACTATATGTGAAGAGTGAAAGAAACACATTGGGTATGGAGTTATTATTAACAGTTATAGAAGGATAGGGGTAGAGATTTTGGAAGAAGGGGGGAATAAGGATCTCAGTTTTGGAGAGTTTTAGCTTAAGTAAGATAGTGAGAGGACATCCAAGACGAGATATTAGAAAGACAGTTAGTGACATGAGTTAGCAAGGAAGGGATGTGTCTGGTGCAGAGAGGTAGATTAGGGTGTCATCAGAATACAATTATACACATTTAAAAGAATTATCTTTTTTTTCCTATTTTCTTTCATTTGTGTACATTTCTGTTTTCCAGTTTGCATATTCATATATATTTTTAAAACTTCAATCATTTTAGTATTTGCTTTTATGATAAATCTTTTTTTTTTTAAATATTTTATGGCACATTATTTTCTTTCTGAACACTTAAAAAATATTTAAAAAAGAGAGGTTTCTACCATGTCTACTTTTTTTCCACCAGGAAATTCAGGCTTCCTTTGAGTATTTTGTATTTAATGTCTACATTTTGGATGACCTTTAAATCTATAATGATCTAGGTCATAGGCAAATGTAGACTGGTACAACTTTTTTCCACTACTGAAAGAAGAGTGGGTTCTGTGAGGGCTGTTTAATATAGACCAACAGCAAAACCATCTGAAAGTAAGCTTGCCAGATTAGTCAGTGGAAAAAAAATTAATGTATTTTTGTCGTCTTTTGCATTGTGTTGACCTCTGTTTCCAAGGTAAGGCTATAAACATTTAACAATGTTTGTTCCACAAATGTTGTTTCCAAATTAAGTTACTGCAGCTTAAATTTGGGTTGTAAGTAGTACAGAAATATTTGTTTCTGCTAAACAATTTCTATAGTAAATTAAGAAACAATTTTAAAGTGATATTAAGTCAAGTAAACAAAAGTGCATATCCCACACTTCAGGATCTCAATTGACAGCGGCCAATATGGCACATTTAACAGCCTATAATAACCCAGGTGATACATCCTATGACACACCTTTCAGCATTTTGAAAAATGTAAAATTAAATCAAGTTTAAGAGGGTGGTGCTTGTAGCCTGGGATGAGGGATGATATTAATGTAAAAAATGCTTTTTTGTGAAGAAGGAAGAGAGTGAATCACCTCATGGGACACGATCCAAACAGACTCCGGTCCATAGAAATAGACGTTTGGGAGACATGGTAGAAAACTACATTACCCACAATTCTCTTGGAGTGCCACTAATTGCTGTTGGATCATACCCCAAACAATACAGACAGAAACGGGGCAAAAATTAAATTAACATGGTGTTAAAAACAACAAAAATGTATTGCAAAAGTACTTTTAAAAACTCTCACCTAGATTACGAGTTTTGCGTTAGAGGCTGTGCGGTGCTAACGAGTAGTTTATGCTCACCGCTCACTTGCAGACAGTGCTGGTATTACGGGTTTTTACAAAAAATTGAGCGATGAGCAAAATTTAGCTCCACATTTCACCTCAATACCAGCGCTGCTTACGTTAGTGGTGAGCTGGTAAAACGTGCTCGTGCACGATTTCCCCATGGGAATCAATGGGGGAGAGCCGGCTGGAAAAAAACCTGCAAAAAAGCAGCCTAACGCAGCCCCATTGATTCCTATGGTGAAATACTTTTTTATGTCTACACCTAACATCCTAACATGAACCCCGAGTCTAAACACCCCTAATATTACACTTATTAACCCCTAATCTGCCGCCCCCGACATCGCCGACACACCTACATTATATTATTAACCCCTAATCTGCTGCTCCGGACACCGCCGCCACCTACATTATACTTATGGACCCCTAATCTGCTGCCCCCAACATCACCGAACTCTACATTATATTTATTAACCCCTAATCTGCCGCCCCCAATGTCGCCGCAACCTAACTACATTTATTAACCCCTAATCTGCCGCCCACAATGTCGCCACCACTATAATAAAGTTATTAACCCCGAAACCTAAGTCTAACCCTATCCCTAACCCCCCCTAACTTAAATATAATTACAATAAATTTAAATAAAATTACTACAATTACCTAAATAATTCCTATTTAAAACTAAATACTTACCTATAAAATAAACCCTAAACTAGCTACAATATAACTAATAGTTACATTGTAGCTAGCTTAGGGTTTATTTTTATTTTACAGGCAAGCTTGTATTTATTTTAACTAGGTACAATAGTTATTAAATAGTTATTAACTATTTAATAACTACCTAGTTAAAATAAAGACAAATTTACCAGTAAAATAAAACCTAACCTAAGTTACACTAACACCTAACACTACACTACACTATAATTAAATAAATTAACTAAATTAAATACAATTAATTACAATTAAATAAAATTATCTAAAGTACGGAAAAAAACACTAAATTACAGAAAATAATAAAATAATTACAAGATTTTTAAATTACACCTACTCTAATCCCCCTAACAAAATAAAAAAGCTCCCCAAAATAAAAAAAAGCCCTACCCTACACTAAATTACAAATAGCCCTTAAAATGGCCTTTTGCGGGGTATTGCCCCAAAGTAATCAGCTCTTTTACTTGTAAAAAAAAAGTACAAATGCCCCCCCCAACATTAAAACCCACCACCCACACAACCAACCCTACTCTAAAACCCACCCAATCCCCCCTTAAAAAAACCTAACACTAACCCCTTGAAGATCACCCTTACTTGAGACATCTTCACCCAACCGGGCAGAAGTGGTCCTCCAGACGGGCAGAAGTCTTCATCCAAGCCGGGCAGAAGAGGTCCTCCAGATGGGCAGAAGTCTTCATTCAGATGGCATCTTCTATCTTCATCCATCTGGTGCGGAGCAGCTCCATCTTCAAGACATCCGACGCGGAGCATCCTCTTCATCCGGAGTCTTCTTCAACAATGACGGTACCTTTAAGTGACGTCATCCAAGATGGTGTCTCTTCAATTCCGATTGGCTGATAGAATTCTATCAGCCAATCGGAATTAACTAGAAAAAATCCTATTGGCTGATGCAATCAGCCAATAGGATTGAAGTTCAATCCTATTGGCTGATCAAATCAGCCAATAGGATTGAGCTGGCATTCTATTGGCTGTTCCAATCAGCCAATAGAATGTGAGCTCAATCCTACTGGCTGATTGTATCAGCCAATAGGATTTTTTCTACCTTAATTCCGATTGGCTGATAGAATTCTATCAGCCAATCGGAATTGAAGGGACGCCATCTTGGATGACGCCACTTAAAGGTACCGTCATTGTTGAAGAGGATGCTCCGCGTCGGATGTCTTGAAGATGGAGCCGTTCCGCGCCGAATGGATGAAGATAGAAGATGCCGTCTGGATGAAGACCTCTGCCCATCTGGAGGACCACTTCTGCCCGGTTGGGTGAAGACATCTCATGGTAGGGTGATCTTCAAGGGGTTAGTGTTAGGTTTTTTTAAGAGGGGATTGGGTGGGTATTAGAGTAGGGTTGGTTGTGTGGGTGGTGGGTTTTATGTTGGGGAGGCATTTGTACTTTTTTTTACAGATAAAAGAGCTGATTACTTTGGGGCAATGCCCCGCAAAAGGCCCTTTTAAGGGCGATTTGTAATTTAGTGTAGATTAGGGCTTTTTTTATTTTGGGGGGCTTTTTTATTTTGTTAGGGGGATTAGAGTAGGTGTAATTATTTTAAAAATCTTGTAATTATTTTATTATTTTCTGTAATTTAGTGTTTGTTTGTTTTTGTACTTTAGATAATTTTAATTGTAGTTAATTGTATTTAATTTAGTTCATTTATTTAATTATAGTGCAGTGTTAGGTGTTAGTGTAACTTAGGTTAGGTTTTATTTTACAGGTAAATGTGTCTTTATTTTAACTAGGTAGTTATTAAATAGTTAATAACTATTTAATAACTATTCTACCTAGTTAAAATAAATACAAAGTTGCCTGTAAAATAAAAATGAACCCTAAGCTAGCTACAATGTAACTATTAGTTATATTGTAGCTATCTAAGGTTTTATTTTATAGGTAAGTATTTAGTTTTAAATAGCAATTATTTAGTTAATTGTAGTAATTTTATTTAGATTTATTGTAATTATATTTAAGTTAGGGGGGGTTAGGGTTAGGGTTAGACTTAGGTTTAGGGGTTAATACATTTAATATAGTGGCGGCGACGTTGTGGGCGGCAGATTATAGGTTAATAAATGTAGGTAGGTGGCGGCGATGTTAGCAACGGCAGATTAGGGGTTAATAATATTTAACTAGTGTTTGTGATGCGGGAGTGTGGTGGTTTAGGGGTTAATATATTTATTATAGTGGCGGCGATGTCCGGTTCGGCAGATTAGGGATTAAAAAATGTATTTTAGTGTTTGCGATGTGGGGGGGCCTCGGTTTAGGGGTTAATAGGTAGTTTATGGGTGTTAGTGTACTTTTTAGCACTTTAGTTAAGAGTTTTATGCTACGGCGTTGTAGTGTAAAACTCTTAACTACTGACTTTAAAATGCGGTACCAGGCTTGACAGGAGTGAGTCTACTGCTCACTTTTTGGAAGACTCGTAATAGCGGCGCTCTGCAAGTCCCATTGAAAATATAGGATACGCAATTGACGTAAGTGGATTTGCAGTATTTCCGAGTCTGGCCAAAAAAGTGAGCGGTGAGCCTGTCATTTCAAGACTCATAATACCAGCGGGCGTTAAAAAGCAGCGTTGGGACTATCCAACGCTGCATTTGAAGCCTAACGCACAACTTAATCTAGCGTCTATTTGTAAAAACATAGAAAGCAATATGACAGTGACAAGGCTAACACGTTTGTCTGTAGAGGGTGGATTTACAGTACTAGAGGTCCTAGTGTGGGACTGCAGTACAGAATACTGTGATTGCATTTGCCTAATATCCTATAACATAAACTGACCTATCAATGGCATTACAGAAAAGAAAATTGTACTATTCAAAAATTAAGTATTTTTTCAAATGTACTGCTTACCTATTCAAAAAGTACTTGGATCCTGCGGGTAACCAGGTAAGTTTAAAAACCAACACTTTAATGGAACATTTCATTCAAAATGTAAATACATTTAGATGAATGACATATTTGGATAGAAACATATTTGCAATTTACATGTATTGTCAAAAATGCTTCTAGTAAAAGTTATCACTGTTTTAGTGTTAGTATTTTTCTCTGTAGGTGCATGTGAAGCATAGCTAGATATTCTCAGTGCACCAGCATTTTAAATACTGCATCTGCTCAGAGAGTCAGTAGGGTTTTTATCATATCAACAATTATGCAAAATGAGTCATTACCAGATGCTACTAAGCAAGTGCATGGAGCATACTTAAGTACAATCTTCAAACAGCTATAACTTTTACTAGAAGCATATTTGCCAACTGAAATGCACCGGGGTAAATTCCAATTTTAACTGGAATGTGGCTTTAAAGGGACAGTATACTGTAAAATAGTTTTTCCCTTAATGTGTTTACAATTGCTTTGTTTACCAACTGCAGAGTAAAAATGTATTAAAACTAGCTTTTTAAGGTTTATTTGTGTATATTAATGCTCTGATTTTGTGTTTTGAAGCCACAACCTAATAAAATGGGTTGAGCTTGTAATCTGATATTATTACTGTATCACATTGTGTAAATATACCTGCTTCTTTATATTATATCTGTCCATAAAACAATCACCCAGTGGCGTCACTAGGGTTGGTGTCACCCGGTGCGGTAAGTTATGGTGTCACCCCCCCCCCCCCAGAAAGCAGACACACACAAAAACACAGGCAAACACACATACAAACACTCAGACACACTTAAAACATACTCAGATGCACACACAAACACTCGGAAACACACTCAGACACACACACAAAAACACACACACAAAAACACTGAGACATACACACACAAAAACTCAGACACACACATACAAAATATGTAAACTGCACTGCATTAATTATAAAGCGCATGCCTAGAGCTCAGCAGAGCATCAAATGAAAGATAAACAGAGCACTCTAAAAATAAATCACTAAAGAAAAGTTTTAGGTGCAAACTATGAAAATTCTGCTCTCTGACTCTGTTCCAAGCCTGTCAGTGCACAGCCCTGGGCCGCGTGCCTACCGCTTCTTATGGCCAATCACCTCTGAACTCTGCCCACCCCCAGACCCTCGCCCGCCCTCCTACCTGTTCAGTGTGCTGCACTTAGTGTACCGTAACCGTAATGGTCTGGTGGGCATCATACGTGGCTCCTTCACTTTAAAGACAGTGTCAAACAGTCATGCGGTCAGGTGCCAGGCATCCCCTCATGATTTGCCAGTTCCCGTTTAGAGAGACAGCACAGCAGTGAGTGACTCCACTGCTCCACATGTCACTGAGCAGTGAGCACAGATAGGCAGGCAGGTTTAGGCTAGCAGCGCAACTTTGCAAACCCCACGGCATGCCCACAACATTCATAGCGAAATTGGGCAGGGGAGAAGCAAAGTACAAACAAGCAAAAGCAGCCGGGAAAACTATTTGTTGAAATTGCAGCACTGGCTCAAGGGGCAAAAAAATTGTGTGTCTACATCTTCCCCAGTCCCACCAATGTTCACAAATGCCAGCCCCTCTAATAAAAAAAAATCTATGCATCTCAACATTGTATTTCTTTGAATTTCAATAAAATTTGAAAAAAAAAAAATTTTTTTTTTTTTTTTTTTTTGGTGTCACCCCCTGGAGGGTGTCACCCGGGTGCGCCCCCCCCCCCCCCGCCCCCCCCTAGTGACGCCACTGCAATCACCAGTACTTTAAGAGAACAATGGAAACTCAACATTTTATTACCTTATCTCTGCTACATCCCACTAGGAGTGCAATCACTTCTGCTGGCTGTGTTTACAAAGCTTATCTATAGCTTAGACCTGCGGCCATAAACTTTCAGAATAGGTGGGGATACCACATGCTAAATTAACTATTTCAAATGCCAATATAAGGGTAAAGGAGCTACTTGTAAACAATGTAATACACTCCAGCAGGTAAAGTGGATCATTGGGAACAAATTAAAGGGGAGAACATTTTTGAGTAAACTGTCCCTTTAAGCTTTAAGTATTAACTACAAGACAGTTTTGTAAGCCTCGGGGGAGCCTTAATTACTATGTAGTGTTTAATGGGACAGTAAACACCTTGAGATTGTAATATAGAATGCATAGCAAAATCATTGTAGATTTCATTATTTATTTAGCCCCCATCATATGTAATTTATCTTTGAAAATTGTGAGTTTTCTGAGTTTTACAACTACAAATGCACATTGCAGACTTTTCAAGGCTAACCATGTTGCATATATGCAAGCTGCAAGACAATTTAATTCGTGCTAACATAATTGACAGTGGTTAGTGTTATCTATTCAAGTAAAAGTCCAGATTGACTCCAGCAAATAAGGTAGTTGGAGTTTGGCTATTGACAAATGATTGCACCAAACAAAAGGTTAATTTGTTTTTAGACTTGGCTGATACGTTGTTGTATAGCAGAACACCAGCAATGTCTTTTAATTACAAGGTGTTTAGTAGTTTACCGTCCCTTTTAAGCATAATATATCGTTTTATTGTTTACCTGTAAATCTATCTGATCTTGTGGTAGATTAATTCAATCCCTGGCACTGGAGGGTTTATACCTAAACTAATATCCCAAATAACATTTTTAAATTTAAGCAAAATTGACAATACATTATAAATTAATTGTTTAGTTTCCTCCCCCCCCCCCCCCATAACATACCTGTGAGAAGTGTGTTTTTCCATCTTAATACGAGTAGAGTCCACAGCTTCATTGATTACTTGTGGGAATATAAAACCTGGCCACCAGAAGGAGGCAAAGACACCCAGCCAAAGGCTTAAATACCTCCCCCACTCCCCTCATCCCCCAGTCATTCTTTGCCTTTCGTCACAGGAGGGTGTCAGAGAAGTGTCGGAAGATTCGGAGTAGTCTCTTATGGAGGGTAGTACTCTTCGGAATGGGACTGGAGTTTTATGTAGTCTTGTCAGCCTCTCAGTGAGAGCATTGATGAATGTTAGGGTCTGGAGATGAAGGGAGAGTCTTTCTGTGAAACCATCGAGACTCATATTAACAGCTCTTTAAGCAATCAGTGTTGATGAGTTTCACTGCCTGCTTTTTATCACTCAAGTCCATGTCAGGAGCGATGCTACAACACTGTCAAACTTGAGAGGCCATGTTCCTGTTCCACGGCATAGATTCTGGTAAGATTGTTTCATTTTTTATACCTGTAATGATAACGCAAGAAGACAGGGTCACAGTGTTTACTTTTATCTGTATAGAATCAAGAGTTAATATCTCCGGAAGGTGATTATTGAACAGGGGGGATTATACATGATTAATTTATTGTGTTTTTTGCTGTGACATGTGTGAGATGTGGCTCTGGCAATGTGTGAACAGTCAGGTTCTTCCTTCTATTTGTTTACTGCGCAGCCTGTTTAGTTGGTGTGCTTTTTCTCGGATGTAGGGGCGGTCCTGCATGGCACTTTATGTGACCGGGTGTGGCCTCATTCTCTTCCTTTACCAGACCGTCGGTTTCAGGAGATGAAAGCGGTTTCTCTGTGGGCCTGTGTCATAGGAGGTGGTGAGTGTCCCGGCCATTGGGGTATAAAGGTGCCAATTATTTTTTCTATAGTCCATATTAAAGGTGCAAGCTATGGAGGACTCTGATGAGTTAGAGGGTACTTCCTCTTTGCCTAAATCTAATGCCAATGATTATTGTGAGGAGGCTACGCTATATCCGCCTGCTCAACTATGTTCCACATGCCTTGATAAAATAGTGATATCTAAAAAAAAACAAGATGTTTAGTACCACTGAGTCATCCACCTCTGAGGGGTCTCCGTCCCACGAGGTACATTCCCTACAATCATCTCCGATTACACATGCAGCTTCCCAGTGCACTACTAATCCTCCTGCGGGAGGGGCCCGTGGCCGCCAGATTTTGCTGATCAGTTGCAAACGGCAGTGTCTGCGGCCTTCAGGGCTTTACCTCGCATTGCTAAGCACAAGCGAAAGGTTAAACATTGCTATCCTTCCCAGGGATCATCTACTCCATTGGATGTATCTGATACTAGATTATCCACTCATGCAGAGGACCCTGATACTTTGGAAGACTCTTTCTCAGGGTCGGAATCTGCAGCCTCTAAACCTCCGGGTGCTGAGGAACCAGGCTTTAGGTTTAGGATGGAGCACGTATGCTTTTTACTAAAGGAAGTGTTAGCTACTCTAGAGGTTCTGGAACTGAAGTTGCCGGAGGAACCTTCTATTCCTAAGCTTGATAAAGTCTATGAGGACAGGGTGGTGCCCCAGTATTTCCCAGTTCCCGTACAGATGGTGAATATTATAAAGAATGAATGGGAGAGACTTGGTTCATCTTTCTCCCCTTCTTCTTCGTTTAAGAAATTGTTCCCGGTTCCTGATTCTCAGCTAGAATTGTGGGGATCTGTCCCTAAGCGCACCGTTATCCCACTAGAGGATAGTTCATCGTTCACCGTTTAAGCACACGGGGTTCGTATTTCAGCTGGCAGCAGCAGTCGCTGCGGTGGCGGGAGCCACTACCTATTGGTGTGACTCTCTGTCAGAGATGATCGAGGTGGAGACTCCCCTTGATGAGATACAGGAAAGAATAAAGGCCCTGAGGGTAGCAAATTCATTTATCTGTGATGCAAATATGCAGATTATTCACTTGAATGCCAAGACATCAGGTCTTTCTGTTCTCGCCCGGAGGGCCCTGTGGTTGAAGTCGTGGTCTGCTGACATGACGTCCAAATCTAGATTACTTTCCCTTCTATTTAAAGGAAAGGTTATTTTCGGTCCAGGCCTGAGCTCTATCATATCCATGGTCACGGGGGGCAAGGGTGCCTTTCTACCACAGGATAAGAAGAATAAACCTAAGGGTACTAATTTTCATCCCTTTCTTTCGGACTAGTCCCAACGACAGCAGCCTGCCACGAAGCCAGAGCAGTCCAAGGGATCTTGGAAACTATCTCAGTCTTGAAATAAAGCCAAGCAGAGCAAGAAGCCCGCCGAGACAAAATTGGCATGAAGGGGCGGCCCCCGATCCTTCTCTGGATCTTGTAGGGGGCAGACTATCTTTTTCGTGGATGCTTGGATGAGAGACGTGCAGGATCCTTGGGTTCTGGAGGTTATTGCCCAGGGTTACAGGATGGGTTTCAAAACTCACCTTCCCAGGGGCAGATTCCTCTTGTCAAATCTATCATCAAGACCAGAGAAATAGGATGCCTTCCTAGAGTGCGTGAGGGATCTCTCCTCTCTAGGAGTAATTGTACCGGTACCTCTAGCAGAAAGAAATCTAGGGTACTATTCAAACCTTGTTGTGGTCCCAAAGAAGGAGGGCACGTTTTGCCTGATTCTAGACCTAAAGTGCATAAACAAGTTTCTGTCAGTCCCATCATTCAAGATGGAGACGATAAGGTCTATTCTGCCCTCAGTTCAAGAGGGTCAGTTCATGACTACGATAGACTTGAAGGACACTTCATGTGCCAATACACAAGGATCACTTCAAGTTCCTAAGATTCGCTTTTCTGGACCAGCACTTCCAGTTTGTAGCTCTCCCCTTTGGTCTGGCTACTGCTCCAAGAGTCTTTACAAAGGTTCTGGGAGCTTTGCTTGCGGTGGTGAGATCCAGAGGTATTGTAGTAGCACCTTATCTGGACGACATCTTGGTCCAGGCTCCGTCCTCCCGGCTGGCAGAGGACCATTCGAGAGCTCTTCTTCTCATGGATGGAAGATAAACTCAGGAAAGAACCAGAGTGGAGCTCCTGGGCATGATATTAGACTCCATATCCATGAAGATATTCCTGACAGACCAGAGACATTGCAAAATTGCCTCCAGCTGTCTTGCCCTTAAGACCTCCTCAAGCCCATCAGTGGCCCGGGGTACGGAGGTGATTGGGCTCATGGTATCCAGTATAGATGTCATTCCATTCACCAGGTTCCATCTACGACCTCTTCAGTTGTGCATGTTGAAGCAATGGAACGGCGATCACTCGGATCTATCCCAACAGATCTCTCTGGACATGTGCGGGAATCCCTCTCTTGGTGGCTTTGTCCAGATCAGCTGTCCCAGGGGACATCCTTCCTGAGACCATCCTGGGCGATTGTGACTTTGGACGCGAGCCTTTCAGGATGGGGAGCTGTTTGGGGTGCAAGGAAGGCACTGGGCAGGTGGAATCGGGAGGAGTCGCTTCTTCCGATCAACATCCTGGAACTTCGAGCGATCTTCAAGGCTCTGAAGGCTTGACCCCTCCTGGGTTCATCCCAGTTCATCAGATTCCAGTCGGACAACATTACCTCAGTGGCTTACATCAACCATCAGGGGGGAATGAGAAGCTCCCTAGCCATAAGGGAAGTATCTCGGATTCTGGAGTGGGCAGAGACCCACAACTGCTCACTGTCAGCGATCCACATCCCCGGTGTTGACAACTAGGAAGTGGATTTTCTCAGCAGACAATTGTTGCATCCGGGGAAATGGTCTCTTCATCCTAAAGTGTTTGCGTAGATTTGCAACATGCATCTATCATAAGGTGTGGAGGACCTACTTACTCTGGTGAGAGTCTTGTGGATAATCCTGGCATAAGATCAGGGTATCCAGGATACTTTCTTCCTCCAGGATGGCTTGGAGAAGGGACTTGCCGCCAGTTCCTTAAGGGGACAGATTTCGGCTCTCTCTGTGTTGTTACAAAAGAAGCTTGCTGAGCTTCCTGATATACAGTCTTTTGTTCAGGCTCTATCCAGGACCAGGCCTGTATTTAGACATTCTGCTCCTCCTTGGAGTTTGAATCTGGTTCTTAGGGTTTTGCAGAGTCTCTGAATTGGCGGCCTTGCAATGTGAGCCTCCTTACCTGTTTTTTCATGCCGATAAAGCTGTCCTTCGCACTGGGTTTGGATTTCTCCCTAAGGTTGTGTCTGATTGCAACATTAATCAGGAGATTGTATTTCCTTCCTTGTGTCCTAACCCTTCTTCTTCAAAGGAACTGTTACTTCATAACTTAGATGTGGTTCGAGCTTTGACATTTTATCTTCAGGCTACAAAGGATTTCAAACAGACTTCAGCATTGTTTGTTGTCTATTCGGGGAAGCACAAGGGGCAAAGGGCTTCTTCCACTTCCCTAACTTTTTGGCTGAGGAGCATGATTTGCTTGGCTTATGAGACAGCAGGACATAAGCCTCCTCACAGGATTACGGCTCACTCAACTAGAGCTGTGGCTTCTTCTTGGGCCTTCAAGAATGAGGCCTCTATAGAGCAGATTTGTAAGGCGGCTACCTGGTCATCCTTACATACTTTTTCAAAGTTTTACAAATTTGACGTTTTTGCTTCGGCTTAAGCAGCTTTTGAGAGAAAGGTTTTGCAGGCTGTGGTGCCCTCAGACTAGGGTCCGTCTCCTTTTTTGCCCTCCCATTTTCATTCAGTGTCCTCTAGAGCTTGGGTATTTGTTTCCCACAAGTAATGAATGAAACCGTGGATTCTCCTCATATTAAGATGGAAAACATAAATTATGCTTACCTGATAATTTAATTTCCCTCTGTACGAGGAGGGTCCATGGCTCCCGCCCAGTTCTCCATTGGGCAGACGTACATTTCTTTTGTTTTTTTCTTCTGGCACCATTTATACCCTGATATTTCTCCTACTGTTCCTTGTTCCCTTGGCAGAATGACTAGAGGATGAGGGGAGTGGGGGAGATATTTAAGCCTTTGGCTGGGGTGTCTTTGCCTCCTCCTGGTGGCCAGGTTCTGTATTCCCACAAGTAATGAATGAAGCTGTGAACTCTCCTGGTACAGATGGAAATGAAATTATCAGGTAAGCATAATTTATGTTTTTCATCTCCCCTAAGGGCATAGAGAGCAGGCATGCACACTGCAGCTTGTCTGAGATTGTCTCTATGCAACTTTTCTAAAGGTTTTCTCTTATCCTGTGTCTAACACTGAATTACAAAAGCTCACTCATCTCTAAATTATTTGTTTAACCTGCATAAAATAACATTGGAAGCAATGAAGCTGCAGAGACTTGGAGAGGCATTTTGGTGAATTTTGCCATCTGAAACTCAAAAACATGTGGTCTCTTAGTGAAAACCGGGTACATTTGTTACAGTCAGCTTTTCAAATGGTATGTACCTGGACTGTTTTACAGTACCCAAACTGTGATGTCCAGTGGTTTAACCAACCCTACAACAGTCACTAGTTTGTCACTGAAAGAGTTAGCCACCCCTTTCCACCTTAACCAGTTTGTCACAGTCTAGCCATCCCAGGTAAGACTTAGTTCAGTGTACTTTGTGTTTGTACTTATGGACTCAGTTAAAAAATAAATGTCTTTTTATACATTTTAGAGGCTGGAAATAATATGAATTCTGACTTTGCAAGTCTTTTTTCCATGCCCCATATATCTTATGTGCTGTCTTCCTACCTTGGATATTTAAAGTTATAGGATATCTTATCATTTTAGTTATGTATATATAGTCAACATAAACTTATATGCAATCCCATTGTGACATCATGAGGATTATTTTGATACCAAACATGTCATATTTGGTTGAGTAACATAAAAGTTTCAGCTCTCTGTCTTGATGGAGGAGACTGCCTTCTGTCACTCTGTGTTGACATTGTTGCCCACAATGACCAACAAGAAAAAAAAATGTGCTGAAGCAGGGGCCTTATGGGGGGCCTCCCGGGGGGCCCGGTCGCAACAGTACTGATAGTTCAGCCCCTGTTGAAAATAGTGAATTTATATTTCCCTGGTAATTCCATTAGATGGTGGGAGTTAAACTAAGGTTTTATTCTGAGATTTGGATATAAAGTTGTTAACTAAACTATATATTGAATTGGTTAATTTTTCTCGATAATTTATAAATCGTTCATGTAAAGCCTAATGGTAATATTTGATGTTTAAAGGGATAGAAAAGTAAAAATTAAACTTGCATGATTCAGATAGAGCATGTCATTTTAAGACACTTTTAAATTCACTTCTATTTTCAAATGTGCTTCGTTCTCTTAGTATCCCTGGTTAAAAAATGAATACGCACATATCATACACTAGTGGGAGCTGCTGTTAATTGGTTCCTGCACACATTTGTCTCTTGTGATTGGCTAAATAGATATTTTCAGTTTCCTGTCAGTAGTGCAATGCTGTCCCTTCAGCAATGGATAACAAGAGAATGAAGAACATGTTATAATATAATTAAATTGGAAAGTTGTATGTTCTATCTGAATCATAAAAGAAAATTTTGGGGTTTACTATTCCTTTAATTCATTTTGAGTTAAGGTTAATTCATAGAAACATTGTGTCCATTCGCATGATAATAGATAATATCCATTGAATAGTAATTAATCTAAATATCTCTATAGCCTGCATCATATTTTAATATTGTATTGATAAATTAATATATATAACATGTCATAGGGATATTTAGTTACTACATAAGTATAATCAATGTGTAAATAAAGATTAACTGGTCAGAATTTAGGAATATTTTATATTGAGATTAAATCTTAATTTTTAAAAATAATTTTGTTGTCAAATTTATAGATATCTCAATAGTGTTTATTTTGGGATACACTACAGACATTTAGCATCTTACTGAAGTGTATTGACAACATTCTGCTATATTAATTGGAGATATTGCTGACAATAATTTTATACTGCTATTAATTATTAATATTCATAATTGTAATACGTAACACGTTGGTGGCAATTGCTGCTGATAAATACACCAACATTACTGGAGGACAGTCCTGAGACGTATCAACATGATAAAGGTATAGGAAAGTCAAAATTAAACTTGCATGATTCAGATAGAGCATGCAATTTCAAGACACTTTTAAATTCACTTTTATTTTAAGATGTGTTTCGTTTTCTTGGTATCACTTGTTGAAAAAGAGTATGCACATATTCTACACTAGTGGGGGCTAACTGCTGATTGGTGCCTGCACACATTTGTCCTTTGTGACTGGCTAACTAGATGTGTTCAGCTAGCTGCTAGTAGTGTAATGCTGCTCCTTCAGCAAAGGATAACAAGAGAATAAAGCAAATTTGATAACAGAAGTAAATTGGAATGTTATTTAAAATTGTATGTTCTATCAAAATCATGAAAGAAAATGTTGGGGTTTCCTGTCCCTTTAATTACTAAGGTATAGTGTAACTGAACAAAAACCATGTGTTCATTTTAATTGTGAGAGAAGTAGAATAATGGTTTTAAGTAAGAGTATTAAGCAATTAGATAAAAAGATAAGTAGTAGCTGACTGAACATTTAGATAATTAATGGACAAGAACCAGATATTTAGATTTAGTGATAATCAGGAGTTTACACAACTGCATAAATAACACAGCCAGTTAGAGGATCCATAAACATTCTGGCCTTGAAACTGAAACACTCTAGGAGTTAGGCGCAACACCTCTCCCATTAACTTCTTCAGGCATCAACATTTTAAAGCCTTTCTGTGACACAAAATATTACACATGCTTAGTAGTAACAAAATATGCAATTGTGAAACTGAATGAATACTTAAACATGGCTGTAACTAGCACAGCTTATCTCCATATGGGGGCTGCGTTCAGTAAAGCTCTCAGGGCACTCTAGGAATGTGAAGGACAGAGAAACACCAAATTCTGAAATATTAACCCCATCCATCGAGCTACATCTGCATATATTATTCACTTAACTTTATGTGTTGGGTTTGCAGTCTTTTGTTAGGGAATATAATGAAAACTTTGAGTTTAAATATGATATTAAACTGTCTAATGTGTATAGGAAGTGTTTCTAGTCAAATACCTCCATGTAAACAAGAAGTTGTGCACATGCTGACAAAAATGAACTGCTTCATAGAACACATTTTGCCTGTTCTGAAATAATATATATACTGTCTGTTATTAAACTTTATTTCACATGCATGTTTACCATCATGAAACACTAATTACTGTATAGTGGAGCAGACAGAACATTTACATAGAATTTACATGATTCTGTGTGGAGGGAAATATTCAAACGATGGTTACATAATTAGCTGCCTGTATGATCTTTGTTATTTTATCTAATATACTAATACATGGCTCAAAATTACTACTAATGGCTACTAGTCAGACCAAAATGTAACTTGCCCCTACTAATCCCATCCACCAACTGCCCAGACCACACCCACTACCCACCAAACCACACCCACTAGCCATACCCTCTTTGCATTTGTTTAGTCATTGTGAAACACCTTATTGTGCAGTTATTTTCAAACATTTTTTTTTTATTTTAAACCATAAAAAATTAAGTCCTTGTAACACAATTATTAAAAATATATACATTTGCTGTTCATTTAGGACACACACGGTATAGACAGTATTTATCTGCCTCTCACATGATGAAAAGTTGTGTTAACCAGTGCAGGTTCAACACAAGGCAGGGACACGAAACAAAACTGATCAGTGTCCAATTTGCCTTTTTACATTTTGCATGGGTTGTAACCTAAACAACTATCCACAGGTAGTCTTTAGCTTGATAAAGGGGACAGTCATTTAAAATAGCTGATTTTGTCTGTGGAAACTGCCACTTATTCTGTAATATTTTGTATAGAAAAGCTATGTAATCAAGAGGTAGTGGCAGTGTGGGTAGAAGAAAGAGCCCAGCCCATTATCAGCTACTTGTACATTATCCCTTTAAAATAGTAATTTGCTAAACAAAAACAAAAAAACTCTTCTATGTGTACAAAGCATTTCTTATTTTCCTCAATATTCCCTTAAATGTAAGTTTTAAGCACATTCCCCTACTTTGTAACCTAACTAGGATATCTGAACACAAAAAATCTTTGAAAAGCTCTCAAAATATATTAAACTACCTTTGTGGCTCAAATATATACAGCTCCAAAACTCTCCCACATGGGTAATAACAGCCAATCAGCCTTCTCTATTTACACATGTCCCTATCCTCTCATTTTGTATTACCCACAGACCAGGGCCCTACTTACCTCACAAAAAACGCACACCTGCTGACGATGCCTCTCCTCAATCCCTACTCTCTTTACGATGCCCACGTTACTTCTCAGCCCCTTCACATCAATTCAACAGCGCTTCACCTTCATGTCATTTCTCGGCTGCGCCTACACGCCCATCCTTCAATAGTAAATGAATGTTGATTTAACATTCACTCACTATCTTTTAATACTACGAGTGGAAATTTCGAGCCCTGTACTAATATGTTTTACAATATCTGAATTAGTAACAAAGATGGATGTTTTAATAATATTTTCAATTTCCTAGTGTGAAAGTTTTCTGAATACATAAATACATACAATTTTATATATATAGCATGATAGAAAACTTGGGTTTTCTTTTAATACAATGTAACTAGTAAGATATTCTTTGGTAAATCTAATACATTCAGCAGATTTTGGAGGTAATGGAGATATTAGAACGTTTTTTAAAACAAATTCTAAATATTAATATTTCCTGTACAACAACAGGAGGAAACATGAAGCATTAAACTATGAGAGAATAGTATTCTAAGCTAAGAACGTGTCATTATTTGAAGAGATCCCATAGTGGACAATTAATTATGAACGTTTAACCAAATCTGCTTCTCTTAATAAACTAGATTTTCTTCAAATGTCTTGTAGATCAGGACATCCTGTTCCACAGTCTGGATAGAATACAACTGTAATTTTATGAAGTATTCCTACTTCAGAAAAGCTTTTGGGAAAAGCAAGGAAATATAATGTCACTAGATGATCAAAAGGAAAATGAGGAAAGCTGGTATTTTGAACAGCTTGTAGTTTATGCTTTTTCAGTTCTCCAGTAGCAACATTTAGATGGAGAAACATGTTAATGCTTATGATATTACATATTTTTTCCAAGTAAAATGCTTTTTTGAAGTCTAATTTTTGTGCAGATCCACATGTCTCCACTTGGTGGCAGTAGCATTCTAAGAATATGGATACTAGTAACAAGGTGCCACATTTCTCCACAGAGTGACTGTATATCTGAAGCAGTGCAACGTCACATGATTTTGCGTGTATCACTAATATCTCACTCTATTTTGAGTCTTTGAATGGTGTGCTTTAAGTAAATGTGCCCTAATTCATAAGAATTATATGATATGAAAAGGACTGCAGATAAAATTATCTCTAAGATTTTTTAAACTGGAAATCTAATTACAATTATTTTACTAATACATTTTGGCATTTTATGTTAAAGGGACATTCATTTGTAAAATCAATAGAATCTCAAATTCACCAATAAGCCCCCTGCATGGTATTCTTTATTGAATAAAATACATAGGGCCAGGTTACTAGTGGAGCGGTATCTAACGGTCCCGCTCACACGCTAACTCCCCTACAAGTAAGTTTTTTGTGCGCTTTGGGTAGTGTTTGTATTACAAGTTGAAGGTAAACTGTTATTCGCACGCATGCTAACCTGATGCGCGCAAAAAGCCAAAGTTAAATTATTAAGAACATATTAATGTATTCCCCCACAGAAGTCAATGGAGCAAAATAAAGTAAACACCATTGCATATTCTCAAGTGTGCTAGCCAGACATGAAAATAATAATATTTTACATTCCAATGTTCCTCACATAGCAGAATATGTTCTATTTATTCATAAATACATATGTCTACATATATATGATTTTTTTTTTTTGCTAAAATATCTATAGGGAGTGCACCTATATAGAGATAGGTGCACTCCCACTAACAAACTTCATATGCCAGGGTGCTAGGAGTGGTAAATAGAGCTAATAGACTAAGCACCCTCTGGTCTTATCAAGTGTATAACACAATTTTATTACAGTGACGTTTCGGGGTATTCACCCCTTCATCAGACCAACAAGAGTGAGGAAAAACATGCAAGCTTATAAACTCAATTAGATCCCTCCCCCAACAGAAATTGCGCCAAAAAAGGGGTAACCATAGTGATACAAATGTTGATACAAAACTTCACCCACCAAAATACAAACAACCATTGTTGATATGTGAGAATACCAAAGTGCTTGTTATCAGACATTGATCAATTGTAACAGAAGTCAAATGCAAGTTACAAAATAGTTACAAAACAGTTACAAAAAGGTGTTTACCAAAAAGTTGTATAAACTAACCTATATCAAACGATGTGTCTGTGTTGTTGTTCAGTAAATCATAGATGTTCTAAATATGGACTTGCACAGGGACGTATTGAATCTGAGTATCAAAACCGTGGCGAAGGGCAATCATAATGTATATAATCTACAGCTACTGCTTACCATAATCGTTGTCAACGATGCCAATAGTGTTTGGAACATATCTATCACCTCCAGTATGTCCTGGTAAGAGGCACTGACTGTGTGGACACCGGAGCAAATTAGCTCCGCCCATATGGGGCATGTATTATAGTGTTAGGGAAATTGCTATGTGGAAAACTCAAAGCATGTACTACAGTGTTTAAGGTGCCATCAGGGGTGATTAATGAACAGGCATACGATCTGATCGCATGAATGGGTAGCCTGTGTTTAACTGTTACATGTCTTGTATTTTAAGAAAGAAAATATCAAAATATATATATATATATATATACACACACATACATATACACATATATACACATATATATACCCATCAGCCTGTTCACAAGCATAATTACTAAGGGAACGATGCATTCTGTATACACATTCACAAAAACAATGCCAATCGATAGTTGCATTTAG